>NW_015166557.1:50685-55272 GCF_001447785.1 Gekko japonicus | reverse complement strand
CAGAGATGGCAACCAGGGCTCTTTTTGTAGAAAAAGCCCAGCAGGAACTCATTAGCATAATAGGCCACACCCAACAGCAGGAACTCATTAGCATATTGGGCCACACCCCTGACAGCACAGCTCATTAGCACATTAGGCCGCACCCCCATGTTACCAGAAGTGTGGTCATCCAGCCACACCCACCTTTTGCTTCTTATTCTGTTGACCTTGTTTGTTGTCAAAACCCAGGGCCTTTTTTTTGTAGCAGGGACTCTTTGCATGTTAGGCCACACACCCCTAATGTAGCCAATCCTAATGAGTTTCTGCTGTTGAGTGTGGCCTATTATGCTAATGAGTTCCTGCTGGGCGTGGCCAACTTGGGAGCCAGCCGGAACTACATTCCTGTGCGTTCCTGCCCCCAAACCCTGGGTCTAGCTACGACACGGCTTGGCCTTCAGTCCAGCCTCTCTCCAGCACTGTGATGTTGTCCCTTTAGAGCAGCCAACTCTGCCTTGGGAAATTCCTGGAGACGGGGGTGCAGAGTCTGGGGAGAAGCAGGAGCTCAGCACCCCCCAAAGCTGCCATTTCCACTGGAGGAACCAACTCAGGAGCCAGCCGGAACTCCATTCCTGTGCGTTCCTGCCCAAAAATAGCCCTGGGTAACCCTATGTCTCTTCCATGGCTCATCAAACCAGAAGCAAACCCCCATGAAAGCATATGGCGTGACATTGTACTGTAGTTGCTTAGACGACGGGTTTTCTTTCATTTCTTTTTTTGCCTTGCAGCAAACGAGCCCAAGAGGTTAGCAACCACCGATCGCCATCACATCACCTTTCAAGTACGCCGCACAGAAATGATTGCATGCCAGATCAGTGCTTCCTCTCCTTTATAGAATGCCTTCGGCTCATTGCAATGACAGAGCAGTCCGTATAACGAAACCGCCGCTAGGAAACTTAGAGAACAGAAGTACAGAGCTGGTTGAAAAAATGGTGGATGGCCAAGACAGAGTATCCTTGCGATGTCATGTTGGTGTAGAGTTTAGGAGCGCAGACTCTAATCTGGGAGAACCGGGTTTGATTCCTCACTCCGTCACATGCAGCTGCTGGTGTGACTGTGGGTCAGTTACAAGTGCTTTCAGAGCTGTTCTCTCACAAGCAGTCCTTGAAAGAGCTCTTGAAAGAACCACTACACCAAACTGGAGCCTGAGGAGGGCGGTTGGTGTTCAGTGGAATATAACGCCATAAACTCTACCTTCTGAAGTGGCCATTTTCTCCAGGGGGACTGATCTCTATCACCTGGAGATCAGTTGTAATCCCAGGAGATCTCCAGCTGCCACCTGGAGGTTGGCACGTCTAGCTACAGCCCCTTTTCCTTACAAGACCCACGTGAACCTGCCTTCTACTGAGTTGGGCAATTGGTCTACCAAGGCCAGTATTGTCTACTCAGACTGGCAGTGGCTTTCCAGGTTCTCTGGCAGAGGGCTTTCATATCAGCAACTACCTGATCCTTTTACCTGGAGATGCCAAGGGATTGATTCTGGGACCTAACGAGCCAGAACCCCTCTCCAGAGGTGCAGGAAGAAAATCAGATCCAAAGAGGCCAAACCCAGTTTGTGGTCTAATTCTGGGATGGTTACAACCAGGGGTCATTTCCTGCAGGAGCGCACAGGAGCGGAGCTCCGGCAGTAAAGAGCCCAGGGGGCAGGCACATGCAACAAGCCCCGCCCCCTGCTCCCAGCAGCCCTCAGTCAGAGCAAGAAGCAGCCAGGTAAGTTGCAGAGCCCCCTCATAGCTAGCAATCCAAAACAGTCCAGTAGCAGCTTTAAGATCAAGTTTTATTCAGGTACAAGCTCTCCCTCCTCTGTGAGGGCAGATCTGTGTGGGGAAACCCCCCCCCCATAGCTAGCAATCCAAAACAGTCCAATGGAGCCTGAGCGGTGGGTGTTGCCTTCTGACACACGTCTGTTGATGTCAGGGGGTGTGGTATATGCAAATAGTTATGCTAATGAGTTATGCTAATGAGCTCCTGCAGCTCTTTTTCTACGAAATGACCCTTGGCTACAACAGCCCTGGCAAAGATTACGGGGGCCTCTATTGACTTTGAATTAACGAGGGCACCTTGTTCCTAGCTCTGACAAGAGACCCCCTGAAGCAGAAGAGACGAAACTTGCCTTAGGCAAGGGATGGTCCATCAAAGGGTCATCCCCGTGCAAGAGAGAGAGAGAGATAGAAGGGATCGGGAGATCAAGACAGGGGAAGTGATAGAAGGAATTTGATGCGACTCACCCAGCTGTGCCGAAGCCAAGCCTAGCAGAACGTGGAAGATGGGGAACTGTGGGCGGCTCATGGTGCAGGCTCCCAAGTTGAGGATCGAGCTCATACCAAGATCTTCTTGCTGGGATGAGCGGATTCCGGATTCCCGAAGGGCAGGAAGCCCAAGACTGGAGGGACAGCTGTGGTCTCCGCTTGAAGAGCAAGGGAGGTATAATAGAAATAGCGGAGGCAGGAAACCTCAGAAAAGGGGAAGGGAGATGTCACGGGGCGGGAGTGATACTGTGGGCAGTCTCCTACTTCCCCAATGGAAGGCAGGTCACACCACAGGACAGAGAAAGGACTGAGGATGCTAGCTTCCATTGGTGGTGACCATCCATGTACCCCTGAGACTCTATTTCCCACACACACACACACACTACATCAAATGTTCAGCCACCTCGTCTTCATGTCGATGGGCGCAGGGTTACCGGCATTCTAGATGGGGCCTGGAGATCTCACAGAATTACCACCGATCTCATACGACAAAGATCAGTTCCCCCGGGGGGTGGGGGGGAATGACTGCTTTGGAGAGTGAATTCCATGGCTTCACATCCAGCTGAGGTCGCTCCCATGCCCAAACCACACACCCCCAGGCCCCACTCTCCCAAATTCCCAGGATCTTCCCAAACTGTTTCCATTCTGCACTAAAATCGAGTCCAACCTTCTTTTTATTCTGTCCCCCCCCCATTCTGCATTACATTCCCTCCCTTCAGTGGTCAGCCCGGTTTCAGCCTGCTGTTGCCCTGGGTTATTTGGATGCTGTTTTGCCATGGACTTAAATTCCCTTGACTTGAACACTGACAAAATCCAGAGTGGCAGGCAAATGCGGGAAGGGCCAAAGTTCACTCTTCTCTTCCAACACCATGGCCACCAGTTCAGCCTTATTTCTCAAGAGAACAGGCTGATCACAGACACAACGGGACCTCACTCACATTCTATACAAGCAATCCCCAAACTTTTTGCACCTGCGGGCACTGTTGGAATTCTGACTCAGGGCGGTGGGCACAATCACAAGATGGCTGCCTCACAGGGCTGCCAGATCCCCTGGGGGGGACGGGGGTTTGCCTGCTTTCGAGCCCCCAGATCTGCTGGCCTAGATTTGGCCAGCAGGGGGAACCCCGCCCCCAAAGTGCCTGGTGTGCAGCAATGCACCCTTAAGTGGTAGAGCGTCCCCTGCAACATGCCATGTGTGATGACGTCACTTTGGGTGACGCCATCATGGCACACGCTCTTCGTGCATGCACCAAAGAGATCCTGGAGAAGGACCGGGACCCACCCGCCCCCGCCGGCATGATGGTAAGACCTGGCAACCCTCCTGCTGCAGGAGGCAGAGCCCAACACAGAAAGTCAGGAAGCAAGGTTATATATCACTCTGACAGTTGCCTCTTCAGCGTTTCAGGCAGGAGTCTCTGTTTAACAGGATGCCTCTTAATCTGCACAGCCAATCAGAAGCCCGGCAGGGCAAAGGCTCCACCCACGGGCAATACGTTGGGCCCCCCTGCTCTACACAACCAATAAGGGACGCAAAGAACTCCGATGCCTGTCGTATCTTTTCATACCTTCATAAGGCTGAAGAGGCTATCACCATAAAAGAGTCAAAAGGTCGCCATACTGGCTGCTACCTGTGACCACGTTCTGTCTCCCCAACAGGAGGCTGACATGTCTAACCGTTCCAAAGAGATGACCTTGGCATGCATTTTCTAAGATGGGACCCAACGACTGGACGCGGGTACGTGACCTCAAGTTGCAACTGACTTTTTCAAGGCAGGTGAGAAGCAGGAGTGGTCCGCCAGCACTTTCTTTTGCAGAGTCTTCCTGGTGGACTCCCATCCAAGTACTGACACGGCTTAGCTTCTAAGATGCGACAAGATCAGGCTATGTCATACTGTGCTTCCTCTTCTCAAGAACTCAAAAGTATCCTTGGAAACTGTCTTTTTGGGGGTGCTGTCGTTAAACTGTTATCTGCTCGCTGCCCAAATGTTTAAATCCCGGTTTGTTTGCTTGTTGGCAGGGGTCATTTAGTAGAAAAGGAGGTGCGGGAGCTCATTAGCATAATTCATTCGCATAACTCATTTGCATATGCCACAACCCCTGACATCACCGGAAATGTGTCAGAAGGCAACACCCAGTAGTGCTGCCAAGCTGCGGCGGGGGATCCGCACGTCTTCACAGGATCCCTGCCGCGGGGGACAGCGATATGCGTTGCACCACCGTCGCCAGTATGTGACGTGTAGCGTCACATCCTGGCGATGGCGGTGCAACGCATATCGCTGTCCCCTGCGGCAGGGCTCCTGGC
>NW_015166557.1:49741-50478 GCF_001447785.1 Gekko japonicus | reverse complement strand
AGCAGGATCGCAGGGTTAGGATTCAGCTCAGATCCAAAATGAAAAGGGAGAGGGAAATTCTCAGCCAAGTTTTCCACGTTTAAATGTGCTTGGGTGTGTGTGTGTGGGGGGAATGTAACCTGCCGCTTCTGTGCCCCCTGTCAAGAAGACGTGTGCCTCAAGTCATACTTGCAGATGGTTGCATGACTTTTTTTTCTAGCCTGGGGGAAACCCGTTTTACCACTTTCTCTCTAAAACAATCACCTGTCGGATCAGGGTGATGGATTATCCCACCTGGCCGGCTCCGGTGTTGGAAGCCAGTTGCCTGGTGCAAGAAAATGAGGTTTCTTTCTGCTCTCAGGAATGGCAATTCGGCAGGAAGGCCGCCTCCGCTACAGCTGTGTGGAATTATCTGCCCAGTGCATACTCAGCTGCATTAGTGAAATTCGTGTCACCAGGTATTTCAGTTTGCTCTACTTCTGTGGCTTCCCAGGTATATTCTTGGAAACACGGGCTCAGTTCAGACCTCGCACGTTCTATTTTAGAATGTGGTTTGTATGTGGGCTCCGTTTCTGCTCGCATTCAAATCCTGGGTTGCCTTAACAGATGCCGCCTTTATCCCCTTCACTGGCCTGCAGAGACACAGAAAGTAACCTGGATTAAAAAGAAGAAGAAGAAGAAGAAGAAGAAGAAGAAGAAGAAGAAGAAGAAGAAGAAGAAGAAGAAGAAGAAGAAGAAGAAGAAGAAGAAGAGGAGGA
>NW_015166557.1:40735-49595 GCF_001447785.1 Gekko japonicus | reverse complement strand
AGGAGGAGGAGGAGGAGGAGGAGATTGGATTTATACCCCGCCCTTCACTTGGAGTCTCAGAGCAGCTTACAAACTCCTTTCTCTTCCCCTCCCCACAACAGACACCCTGAGAGGTAGGTGGGGCTGAGAGAACTCTGACACAAACTGCTCTTTTTCAAGGACAGCTGTGCCAGAGCTTGTGACTGACCCAAGGTCACATCAGCAGGTGCAAGTGGAGGAGTGGGGAATCAAACCCGGTTCTCCCAGATTAGAGTCTGCGCACTTAACCACTACACCAAACTGGCCCAAAAGAGGGTTGAATTTGATTTTAGTGCAGAATTGCTCGGAGGACACCACGGTGGATAAAAGGAGAGTGGAGGAAGGGCCTTTGTGTATTAAAGGTAAAGGTCTCCCTTGCTCGAAAGCCAGTCGAGTCCGACTCTAGGGCTGCGGTGCTCATCTCCGTTTCAAAGCCGAAGAGCCAGCGCTGTCCGAAGACGTTTCCATGGTCATGTGGCCGGCATGACTAGACACCAAGGCGCACGGAACGCTGTTACCTTCCCACCGAAGTGGTACCTATTTATCTACTTGCAATTTCTTGCTTTCGAACTGCTAGGTTGGCAGGAGCTGGAACTAGAGACGGGAGCTCACTCCGTCATGCGGCACACTCGGGTCTCGAACTGCTGAACTACCGACCTTCCACAGCCTGCAGTTCAGCGTCTTAACCACTTGAGCCACCGCAGCTCCATTGTGTATTAAAGAGGGCGTTAAAAAGCAGGAACGAAGGAGAGAGAAAATCCCCCCCCCCATGAGCTAGAATTTTCAAGATGTTGTGCCAGTTCCTTGTATATATGTTTACAAGCTTCTCTAAATAAATATTTTATCAACATGTCTTTCTTGAACCTAATATTTTTGTTTGTTGGAACAAATGTTCTGTTGGGAATGGTGTCCCTTTTTGCAGTGAGGTTTAAGTAATTATGGCCCCTGCGACTGAGTCTTTTCCAAGAGGACTTTCTTACATGTGATATCTGAGCCTGATCAGAAAGGATGCCTGCAACAATATGACCACTTCCCTTTTTTACAAACTCCCCACTTGGTAGTTAATCTAACAATGTAAGAACGTCAGCAGAGTCTGCTGGATCAGACTGGTGGTTCGTCTAGTCCAGCATCCTGTATTACACAGTGGGCCAGTGAATTGCCTTGGAGGGCCAACAGGGCATAGAGGCCAAAACCTTCCCCCGCTGCTTCCTCCCAACGCTGGTATTCAGAGGTAGGCTGCCTCTGTATATGGAGGCTCCCTTCAGTCACCATGGCTACTACTAGCCACTGAAGGATTTATCCATGAATCTTTCTGACCCCCTTTTAAAGCTATCGAGTCTTGTGGCCACCGCTACCTCCACTGGCAGTGAATCCCACCGTTTAATTACACATTGAGTAAAGAAGTATTTCGTTCGGTTTGTTCTAAACCTGTTTCCCAACAACATTATTGGGTTCTCCCAAGTTCTAATGTTCTGCGGGAGGGAGAAAAAGCTCCTCCTACCCGCTTTTCTCCACCCCACGTATAATTTTCTAAGCCTTTATTATTTCTCCCCTTAGCCCCCTTTTTTTAATAGACTCAAAAGTCCCAGACTCTCCGGCTTTTCCTCTAGGAAAGGTGCTCCAGGCCCTTAATCATCTTGGGTTACCCGCCTTTGTACTTTGTACCGGTTTGCAATGTCCTTTTAAAGATACAGTGACCAACAGAACTGGACACAGTTAAGTATTCCAAATGAGGCTGCACCGTATCTTTATGCAAGGGCATTACAATATTAGTTGTTTTTATTTTCAGTCCCATTCCTGATCATTCCTAGCATGGAGTTTCCTCTTTTCACTGCTACCGCACAATGGGCCGATATTTTCATCAAACTTTCCACCACAACCCCAAGATCTCTTTCAATCTCAGACCAGGGCTCTTTTTGTAGAAAAAGCCCAGCAGGAACTCATTAGCATAATAGGCCACACCCAACAGCAGGAACTCATTAGCATATTGGGCCACACCCCTGACAGCACAGCTCATTAGCTCATTAGCACACCCCCATGTTACCAGAAGTGTGGTTATCCAGCCACACCCACCTTTTGCTTGTTATTCTGTTTACCTTGTTTGTTGTCAAAACCCAGGGCCTTTTTTTGTAGCAGGAACTCCTTTGCATGTTAGGCCACACACCCCTAATGTAGCCAATCCTAATGAGTTTCTGCTGTTGGGTGTGGCCTATTATGCTAATGTTCCTGCTGGGCGTGGGCAACTCGGGAGCCAGCCGGAACTCCGTTCCTGTGCGTTCCTGCCCAAAAATAGCCCTGATAAAAACCAACAAATATACGTCATTAAAAGTGAAGTAAATGCATGAACACATGAAGCTGCCTTATACTGAAATGGACAAGGTTGGTGTTGTCTATTCAGACTGGCAGCAGCTCTCCAGGGTCCCTGGCATCACCTACTGCTTGTTTCTTTTTGAACTGGGGATGCTGGGGATTGAACCTGGGACCTTTTGCATTCAAAGCAGAGGCTCTTCCACTGAGCCATGGCCTTTCCCATGGGCAGGGTAGCCAGTCTCGGAGTGGTGGCTGGTGTGGTGAGGTTGTGTCAAAGCTTCTTCTGAATAATTCTGCTTTGCACATCTTGTGGTGCCTTAGGCAAGCGGGAGTCTTCCTATCAACTTCAGGTAAGCTTTTGTACAAAACCCGAGCAGCCACTGAAGAAGCCCTAGATGCAGCTGTTACTGTTCGCACGACCATACAGAGAAGAATAGCCAATAGTGCTGGTCTGAAGAAGAAGAGGAAGAGTTGGTTTTTATACCCCAATTTTCAGTACCTGAAGGAGTCTTGGAGCAGCTTACAATATCCTTTCCCTTCCTCTCCCCACAACAGACAGCCTGTGAGATGGGGGGGGGGGCTGAGAGAGCTCTGAGAGAACTGTGACTGACCCCAGGTCACCCAGCTGGCTTCATGTGGAAGAGTGGGGCATCAAACCCGGTTCTCCAGATTAGAGTCCAACGCTCTTAACCACTACTCCAAACTGGCTGTACACCAAAATGGTACAGAGCTGCTTGCTGGGTTGATAATGGGAGAGGCAGTCCTGACTAGTATAAATACACAAACATATATATGAAGCTCCCTTATACTGTATCAGACCATTGGCTGGTCAAGGTCAGTATTGTCCACTCAGACTGGCAGCAGCTCTCCAGGGGTCTTTCACATCCCCTACTGCCTGGTCCTTTTTAACTCGAGACACTGGGGATTGAACCCGGTACCTTCTGCATGCACAGCAGAGGCTCTTCCACTGAGCCACAGCCCCTCCCTGGTATGTGAGGCTCAGGCCATGAAGGGCTTTAAAAGCCAACCAAGGGTCTTCATGTATTTGAAATGGGCTCAACTTTGTCCCCTATGGGGACCCAAAGCAGCTTACGTCAATCTCTTCTCCTTCTCCCACTTGAAGCCAGAGCATTCTGTGCATTATGGGTCTTCTGGCTGGGGTTTATCTATCATTGGCTTTTACAGTAAGCATGGTAGGAGAGGCGTGAATTTCCTTTTCATGCCCATTGTTTCAATATGTGTGTTTTATATTTGCCACTGGGGGAAGGACTTGGGCTGATTGGGTTTAGGGTGCCAACTAACTCTTGATTCTTCCCTGGCACACCCTTGGCACTGCCTATTTTGGGCCTCTGTACCGGGTGCACAGCATTGGCACGGTGGAATGCCAGAACATATGCGGGTATGATGGTGTATCTCTGACTTAAGCTTAGCTGAATGGTGTCTTAGCTGCCCTAGGATTATGCTCTTAATTCGCTCAACAATTCCTCCTCCAAAAGGTGTCATTTTAATGCATGCCAATGAATTATTCAATGCATTTATCAAGTCTGAGAAAGTACTGGGCCATTTAGCCTGATGTGCCCTCTAGAGGATAAGAGAAGCATTGCTGAGGAGAGCAATATTACATTATTAGAGTCAAACCAAGATATTCCCAGTGTTTTTTAAAATGCACATGGAAGTCAGTCACAAAGCTGCCTTATAGTCAATCAGACCGCAGGTCCAGCAAGGTCAGTCTTGTCTACTCGGACCGGCAGCAGCTGTCCAGGTTCTCACATAGTGGTCTGGAGGTGCCAGGAATTGAGCCTGGGACCTTCTGCATGCCAAGCAGATGCTCTATCACGGAGCCACAGCCTCTCCTCTAAAGAGGGGAGTACAGTGGCTTAAAACTCACACAATGTTGCTAATCCAAACTGACCTCCTTGAACTGGTAGCCCTATCTTAGAACAAAGGTGCCCAATGTAATTTGTTGCTGTAATCAGTAGGCAGATCTAACTGTGGCCCTTCGCTATGGTGGCGCTACTGGGGGCTAGTCTGCCCCCTTCATTAAAGGGCCAGGCCCCTTCCTTAAAGCCCCCCCCCCGCTTCTTAAAGGCCATCCTATCCCCCCCTCCCGCTTCTTAAAGGCCATCCTTCTTCCCAAAAGCATTTAAAAGGATCCTTTAAATGCTTTTGAGAAGAAACAGGGGATGGTGCGCGCCCCTCTCCCTCCCCTCCTGCAAGATTGAAAGGGCCCTTCAGCTGATCCGCAGGGAGCACGTGGCCCACTAATCAGCTGGAGGGCCCTTTAAATCTTGCAGGAGGGGAGGGAGGGGTGCCCCAACAGTCCCACCAGAAAAAAAAATTGCCCCGCAAGCCACGAATCCTGGCTACGGGCCTGATCTAACCTGTCTTCACTTGACATGTGTACCTTAGGCAGTTTGTCCTTACCACGGAGCGCAGTCCAGTGGGGAAGATGGAAAGGTTCCCCCCCCCATCCTTCTGTGCATCTCGTGGGATAGGGCTTTTCCACCCGGTTCCTGTGGTGTGGGAGATGTAGCTCTAGTAAAGGATGCAAAGTAAAAACATGAGAGCTGTGATTAAATCACTATCACCCTCGAAGGATTGAAATTTGGTGCAGGGCTGTGGGTATTCTCGTTTTGGTTTCCTGCTGTTTAACCGTGTAATACTGAACAGAATCTCACTGTTGTAACCTGCCCGTAACATTACACAACACCGCCTGCTCTGAATCTGGTGTAGAGATTTCTGATGCCTGTTTATTTACTTCATTTCTATCTGAAGCAGTTTACATAGGTCTCCTCTCCTCCCATTTATCCACAGAACAACCCTGAGAGGTAGATTGGGCTGAGAGAGGCTGTGACTGGCCCAACATCACCCAGCGAGTTTCCGTGGCGGAGTGGTAATTCAAATCTGGGTCTCTCAGACCCTCTTATACTCTAACCACCATACCACACTGGTTTAATTTCGTTGTAAGCTGTGGGTTCTGACAAGTAAACAGTGGAAAGCTTCAGCTAATTGCTCAGCAACCCATTGTTTATGCAACCTTAAGACTATAAAACCCATGATGCAGTGCTACTAAGAGCAAAGTATAAATGAACAGAACATTTGGGCATATGTGTGAAATAAGCAATTACTAAGGGAAGACTAAAGACACAGGTTGTAATTTGAAGAGAAGCAGATTTTTTTTCTATGGACGCTTGGACTGGGAAAAGCGATCTTCCTGTGGAATTTTCCCTCAAGGATTTTCTTTGTGTTTGATACATTTCCATGATGTAGTCTTTAGAGGTCTTGATGTGTTCATAGGGGCCAGTGTTGATCCTGTGTCACATGTTGTCATGGTGTTTCTCCTGCCTCTTGGGTTGGCATAGAAAGAAATGTGCAGTGAAAGAACATCTCATGCTGGTAATGGCCAATGAGCGTCTCAGAGAAGAAGATGACAAGTTGTTTTTTATACCCTGCTTTTCTCTACCCTAAGGAGTCTCAAAGCAACTTACAATTTCCTTTCCCTCCCTCTCCTGTTAGACTTTAAGGTGCTACTGGACTCTTAACTGTATCCTATTGGTTTAATGACGGTTACATTTCAGTGGATGCCTTCTGCTTTCCAATACATTCCAGTCTTTTCAGTCCTTGAGCTTTAAAACGATACACGGAGAGATAGCATCTAGAGGGTATTTTAAAGGTTTGTCTTTTTTCTGGACATAAAAGCACTTCTTTACCAAAAAAACCCCACGGAAACTGAATGTATACAGTCCCATTTGATGGTTTTGTGGACATATGTTTCTTGATTCATAGGCTCTAGTAAGAGGAGAAGCAATTCTAGAATGAAACTTGATGCTTTCGACAAAGCATGGCACAGGATATGCTTACTTTACACATGTGGGACTTGCTGTGCTCATGTGACACTTTTCATTTGTGCTAGGGGTTGCAAACGTATGGGTGGGACCTGGAGATCTCCTGGAATTATAACTGATCTCCAGGCCACAGAGATCAGTTTCCTTTGAGAAAATGGCAGCTTTAGAGGGTGGCCTCTGTGACATTGTACCCCACTGAGGTCCCCCCGTTCCCCAAACCCTGTCACCCACAGGTTTCACCCCCAAATCTCCAGGAGTCTCCCAACCCAGAATTGTCAACCCTATGTCATGTCATTGCTCTAACCCACTGCAAAGTGGCAGCTCCTGGGTCTGTTCAGGAACTGCTTCTGTCCCAAATAGAATCCTTAGTACCTAAGAGTCTGCCTCTCTTAACCACTACACCATGCTGGCTCTCGGTATCATGGTCCACTATCTATTATTTTAGTGGATACCACACCTGTTTCTCGCTATTGGATCCAAGAACCAATGCAGGCCTGCAGAAATAGCACGTGGTTTTGGTACACCATTAGCTGTGTTCTGGAATGGTATAACCACCACCAGCTGGCAAGCTTGTGGAAAATCACATACGCAGGCTGATACCGCTGCAGATGTCATCAGGGCACCAGGTGACTCCATTCTTCAAAAACCAGCATCACTCCCGACAGAGTGCATTGGAGAAGAACTGTGCACTTTTTGTAGCATCCCTCCACAATTGTACGCAAACAATTGTACACAATTTGTACATCCCTCCGCAATTCTCTAAGCTTTCAGGGGCGTGAACAGGTCTATCTGTCCACACAAAACTATTTAATTCTCAGTTGCTGTCAGTATTCTGTCCCTCCTGGAGAATGTTCTTCCTTCCTTCCTTCCTTCCTTCCTTCCTTCCTTCCTTCCTTCCTTCTCTCTCCCCTCCTTTTAGTTAATCTGCAAAATCATGTTTTTCTGCATACCTGGAGAGTCCCTGAGCATCTAGAGACCCCTTCACCTTATCTGTGAGCAGCCTTGATTTTCGCTTTTGTCCTGAACATGTAAAGCTGCCTTAGACTGAGTCAGATGGTGTTTTATAGAAATACTTCATAAGAAATTCGTGTCTGCATTGGCATTAGATGCTTTGAAGGCTGGCTTTTTTGCACACCAGTTAGGTAAGGTGTCTGCTACCTTTTCCCTTTTGGTTCTCACCAGCAATAGGTAAACCATCGCCTTACTTTCCTTTGCCAGCAAATAAACACCTGGCAAATAAACACTATGAATTTGTGGGAGCCGTTGTCCTGTCAGTTGTTTCAGTGGGCTACGAGGCTTCCTGCAGCGAGGGCAGTGTTTGGGATACTGGATTTGTCCTGAATGGGGACCTCAGTGTCCCTCTTGTGGAACGTGGCTTTGAGTGCCAAGGCAAATGCTACAAGAATTGCACAGTTCTTCTCCAACGCCTTCTGTTGGGAGTGACGCTGGTTTCTGAAGAACGAAGTCATCTGGTACCCCAATGACAATCTGCAGCGGTAACTACTCTTGCAAGTTGAAGGCTGCTGTCCCAACCTGATTCCCTACCGAACACAGCACCCTTCTTCTGCTACTGCTAGGATCGCCAGGTCCCCCCTGGCCACCACCAGTGGATATAGGATTGCCAGGTCCAGGTTGGGAAACTCCTTGGGATTTGGGGGTGGAGCCTGGGGAGGAGAGGTACCTCAGTGGGGTACAATGCCATAGACCTCACCCTCCAGAGCAGCCATTTTCTCCAGGGGAACTCCTCTCTGTAGTCTAGAGATGAGCTGTAATTCCCAGAGATCCCCAGGTCTCACCTAGAGGATGGCATCCCTATGCTACTCCTTGGACAGTCAAAATGATATTACTTTTGATCAGGGGTCGTTTCGTAGAAAAAGAGCTAGGGGAACTCATTAGCATAACTCATTAGCATATGCCACACCCCCTGACATCACCGGAAGTGTGTCATGAGGCCACACACCCCTGACATCACTGGAAGTGTGTCATAAGGCCACCCCCACCACTCATTTAGTCTTAGTCTTAAAGGTTAGTCTTAAAGGTGCTATTTGTTAGTCTTAAAGGTGCTATTTGAACTCTTGGACCATTTTGCAGCAACAGACTAACACAGCTACCTCGGGGAAGCTCCTGGATGGGGCTGGGAGTCCTTGCGGAGGCCACGTGGAGTGGCCTCGGCCAGGCAGAGGGGGAGGACGCCAACTTACCCTCCTGCTTCTTCCTCCTTCTGCAACAGAATGAGGCTGGAAGAAGGGGGCGGCCGGAAGAAGGGGCGGGGCTTTGTCATGTGCCCCGCCCCCTGTACCTCACCTGGGGGAACTGCAATCCCCCGCGATCCCCCCCGAAATGACCTCTGCTTTTGATGGACTCAATTACACATTACCAGTTTCTCGCTCCTACACCCTTGCTCAAAGTGTCAGGCAACACATTTTCTCAATGAAGATAAAGATGGGTAGCTGCGTTAGTCTGGCTGTAGCAGTAGAAAAGAGCAAGAGTCCAGTCACTGCTCACTTCTTCAGCTTTGTATCTGTATATGACAGATATCAGTCCCCCTGGAGAAAATGGCTGCTTTGGAGGGTGCACTTTAAGGTATTATATCCAGCTGAAGCCCCTCCCGTCCCCAAATCCCACCCTCTCCAGACTCTACCCCCAAATCTGTGGGAATTTCTCAACCTGGAGTTGGCAAGATCGGA
>NW_015166557.1:19354-39975 GCF_001447785.1 Gekko japonicus | reverse complement strand
GTTGCGTTTTCCAAATTTGCTGGCAAATTGAGTGCAGCACTTTAACAGCATCATCTTTTAAGACTTTGAATGGCTCAGCTGCAGGCAGGACTTTTATTTGGTCGACTAAAACACTATGGCTGCACATATTTGGCCAAGTGATGAATAATGCGGGGATCTAATAGCTTCATTTTCTCCTGTTCTGTCCCTGTACATGAGTGAATGGAGAACATGTGCTGCTGCCCACTGGTTTGGGGGATATGTGGGTCACATAGGCCAGATTGTGGTACTTTTTTGTTTTTTTTTAATATTTTGTGTGTGTATGCCTGTGCCCATGCTGGGAAGTCATGGTGACCTCTGGCAACTCCTACTGGGATATGGAGGACATTCAGAGAAGTGGCTTGATAGCCTGCCTCTGCCTCCTGGCCCTGGTATTCCAAGCAGGTCTCCCCTCCCCTAAGCCAGGGTGGGCCCGGCTTAGCTTCCGAGATCTGTCAAGATTGGGCTTGCCTGGGTCAGGGCTAGATCGTGGTGTTTTGTGTTCACACCAGCCTGCATGTCGATTACAGCCTTTAAGACTGGGTGGCCATATTTGTGTCCGCTACGTACCAGAGCCTCATGAAATGCCTGTGTGTAGGGTTGCCAAGTACTCACCTCTCCTGGAGCGGGGGAGTCCCGTCTTGCTCCGGGAGACTTCGTGCGCGCAAGCTGCAAGCACGTTGGAGAAGTGGCTTGATAGCCTGCCTCTGCCTCCTGGCCCTGGTATTCCAAGCAGGTCTCCCCTCCCCTAAGCCAGGGTGGGCCCGGCTTAGCTTCCGAGATCTGTCAAGATTGGGCTTGCCTGGGTCAGGGCTAGATCGTGGTGTTTTGTGTTCACACCAGCCTGCATGTCGATTACAGCCTTTAAGACTGGGTGGCCATATTTGTGTCCGCTACGTACCAGAGCCTCATGAAATGCCTGTGTGGCAACTACCATAGGGATAAGACGGATACATTCTTGGTGCCCAATGGAAACAAATCCCAGGAAGCTGCTGAATTTGGTGCCTCTTGGAGGTGGGAACAAAGGTCTCATCTACTCCAAAGACCCAGAAGTCCAGAATGAGTCCATTCAGCAGCTGTCATTCTCTCACTGGCCCATCTCCATCCTTTAGGTACTGTGTGGTTAATTCATGTGTTGCAGATGGGGCCACGGAGATCTTCTGCAACAGCTTCCAGGCCTAAACAAGTGCCTTGCCAGGTGGCTGGAGACACTATAAGGGTTTGGAGAACAGAGCGCTTTTGTGAACGGAGAACAGGGCACTATTGGAGAACAGAGCGCTGCAAGTGAACTGGGGGAGGGAAATGGGCATATGCAGCCCAAGAGCATCAAATCTGACCATATTCTAACATTATCTTCTCTTTGGTCCTCAGCTCTGAACTGCCTGTCTGGCACCCACTCTGTGAACTTTGTGCCTGCAACTCCATATGTGTTAGCCGAATTGCTTTATTTACAGCAATTGGCAATTTATAAATGGGTTCTTGCCAGTTTATACCAAGGTCCTGTTCCCACCAAGGGTTACCAGTAAAGAATTTGAGGCTATTGTGGTTAAAAATATATCTCATACAAACCAGGGCTCTTTTTGTAGAAAAAGCCCAGCAGGAACTCATTAACATAATAGGCCACACCCAACAGCAAACCCCATTAGCATATTAGGCCACACCCTGACAGCACTGCTCATTAGCACATTAGGCCACACCCCCATGTTACCAGAAGTGTGGTCATCCAGCCACACCCACCTTTTGCTTCTTATTCTGTTTACCTTGTTTGTTGTCAAAACCCAGGGCTTTTTTGTAGCAGGAACTCCTTTGCATGTTAGGCCACACACCCCTAATGCAGCCAATCCTAATGTGTTTCTGCTGTTGGGTGTGGCCTATTATGCTAATGAGCTCCTGCTGGGCGTGGCCAACTCGTGAGCCAGCAGGAACTCCGTTCCTGTGCATTCTTGCCCAAAAAGAGCCCTGCATACAAACAATACTGATGCACTCACACATTCAATCAAGTTTCTAATAATTACAGTAGGAATTAAGCACGGTTGCATTAGCAGGTAGGGGTGATGGTGGGCGATACTTATCTGTCTTGCAGCTTGGTTGTTCCAGTGAAGAATAAAGGGGAAGAAACGGAAAACTAAGGAATTCACACACGACCAGAACGTGTGAGCAGTAGAGGCAAAGGTTGGGGATAGCAAGTGGGGCTTAAGAGGGGTTAAAGCAGACAGGGGTTGTTGCGGGGGAGATGCTAGTTGATCAAGTAGGAGGAGCCAGGTGACTGGTCCTCTCCTTTTATAGTGGGTTCAAGAGATGGGTGGTAACTGTGCCAACCTCTTGACCCACCTACCTGTTAGTCCATCCCAAAAACAATCCTATTGGTTGCATGTGGGAAGGGGAGGTTACCTAAGAGGGGTGGCCAATATTCTAACCTAAAACCTTACTCAGAATATGGCATCTGGACAGGTGTGAAACCTAGGCATCAGGATGCTCCATTGTAGTGCTGATGAAGCTGGCCATTCCATTGATAACCAAATGTCCATATGGCAGGAAATTCCATCTCAGGAGCAAAGCAAGTGATGGGTAGTACGTGACTACAAGTTGCTCCGTCATGGGGGCTGTCTCTTCCTAGAGTTGTTGTTTTCATTGCTCACATTTGATGGAGGTTTGTGCTTCTTCACCAGGCTGGGCAACTGTGTAGCTGAAACCTTATTTACATGTAAGGTATCTGCAGGCACCTTCTATGTGTGGCACCACAATGGGTGACTTAAAGTGTACAGCTTTCTGAGCCTATGTGTGTGTGCACAGTCCATTGTGTGTAGCAATAAATAGTCCATAAAGCAAATATCGAGCTTATTCTCTAACATATGTGCCGGAGCGTTTCTGTGCATGGATCCCTGCTTTGAGAGCTGTGTGTGTGATACAGGAACTCTGGTAAATGGGGCAGAATGTGTGCGTTGGAAAATTTGGTAAAAAATATTCAGAGGTTGCAATGGATCTTTTTTCAATGGAGAGGATGCATTTTCTCTCTGTGTAAAAAATCTTTATTTTTAAAGGGAAGAGAACACAAGAAATCTGCAAAACAACAAGCACAAGACTACATCCTTGCTGTTGCTTTACAACAACAGACACACCAGTTGGTAATGGAGATTCTTCTTTCTTCTTGACCCCTAGAAGGAAATCGCCTGAATACATTTAACCAGTGATTGTTAGCAAGTGTTTCCTGGGCTTTCTCCCCATTGGCTTTGTGCCAGGTTTCCTTCCAGGTTAGTCTAAACAATAGCACACAAGGTAAACACACTAACCCTATAATGACTGAATTTAGACCTTGCAACACACATATTTCCAACAGTGTGAACCCAAAGCAGTGTGGGTGCTGCATAATGGGAGGCATTAAGGTGAGACGTGTATTTAGGCCCCGGTCACACGGGAGGTTTTGGGCCGGAAGAGGGACGGATCGGGGGTGCAGCAAACGGGCGTGAGCACACTGCAACATCTGGGAAGCGGCGTGCACCCGTCCCCGATCCAGCCCTTCAGGCCGAAAATGCGCTGAAAAAAAGAACCAGCAAAAGAGGAGGACTTACCTGAAACGGTGCAGCAAGCGTGGTCGTGGGATCGCCGGTGCGCCTGTCTTCAGGAGCATTCGAGGCTCCCAGCTGAACTGCGCATGCGCACACATGCGCAGCTGGCTGCCTTGCGCTCCCTACCATGGCTTTCCCCTTGGCATCTGATCGTGCCAGGGAGCAACTGTGTGACGGCTCACGGGATCCATCTGATCCCGCCGCGTGTTTCTTGTGGTGCGGCTTTACAAAGCCGCACTTTGGCCGCATCAATTCCCCCCCGTGTGGCAGGGGCCTTACTATCCTCCTGGAAATGTCAAAGGTACAAGTGGTAACAGGTGGTGGCCCTGTTGGGTTATGCTGCGTCATGGGACACTGGGACTCTAGATGTTTGCAATGTATAGCCTCTAAAGTAGAACCAGCACCTTGTGCCAATTCCTAAGCAAATTTTATACATGGGAAAAAATGTTGTCAGTTGTTGCTTAAAATACATCTGGGTAGGGAGTCTGATGTATAGGGGTAGGTTTTAGTACAGGGGTGTCAAACATGCAGCCCGGGAGCTGGATCAGGCCCCTGGAGGTCTTCTATCAGGCCCGCAGTGGAACTGGCTGTCTTCTGCTTCTTCTTCCAGTTCTGCTGCTGCTGCGTCATCGTAGGTTTGCAGCTTACAGATACACTCCTGAACAGCATACTCAAGATTGCAACAGCACAGACATTTCGATGCAATAATTCAGAGCAAGAGGTGTCAGTTATCAGACACTGTTAAATAAAACATTGCAAGAGTGCTAATGTTTTAAGCATATTTTTATTTTAAGTAAGAAGAACCCCTTTGTGTTTGTGTCCTTTATAAAGTTTATATCTCAGCTACCTGGCATTACATTTTATGACACACATGGCTCAGCCCAACAAGGTCTCATTTATGTCAGATCCGGCTCTCATAACAAATGAGTCCAACACCCCTGCTTTAGTACAACCATCAGCTTACCATAACAACTGTCTTCTTCCATACTATGGGCATCTATCTCAATGGTTCGCCGAAATGGTTCGCCGATTCTCCTCCTTTCCCTTTTCATTTGTTACTAAGGCTTTCCCTAATGTAGATGAACACGCAGTTTGAAACGGTGTGCAAAACAGCAACTTTCACAAGAAAATCATGCGAACAGGCAAAAGGTGTGAAACAAGCATATTCATATTTTCATTATTCAGCCCCGTTGCTGAATATGAGATTTCTGGCTGCAGAATATGGGATAGTGTAAGAAGATGAAAGTGGCTGCTAATCTGTAAGGAGACAGAAGCGGGTTTCCATTGCCCTGTGTCTCCATTTACGGGTGTGTAAAGTGCTGTCAGGGCCGCGGTGGCTCAGAGGTTAAGACGCTGAGCTGCAGACCGGAAGGTCTGTAGTTCAGCAGTTCGAGACCCTAGTCCCGTGTGACGGAGTGAGCTCCCGTCTCTGGCACCTGCTCCTGTCAACCTAGCAGTTAGAAAGCAAGAGATTGCAAGTAGATAAATAGGTACCCTTTGATGGGAAGGTAAAAGTGTTCTGTGCACCTTGGCCTTTAGTCATGCCGGCCACATGACCACGGAAACCTCTTCGGACAGCGCTGGCTCTTCGGCTTGGAAACAGAGATGAACACCACCCCCTAGAGTCGGATTTAGCTTTCGAGCAAGGGACACCTCTACCTTTAGCTTTTTAAAATGCTGTCAAGCCACAGCCGACTTATGGTGGGCTTTCAGGAGGAGAGGCAAACAGAGGTGGTGTTTTATTGCCTGCCTCTGCATAGCAACCTTGGATTTCCCTGGTGGCCTCCCATCCAAATATCAACCAGGGCTGACCCTGCTTAGCTTCCAAGATCAAACAAGATTGGGGTAGCCTGGACCTTCTCATTCTTACTACAGAATTCCTTTTACATAGCCTTCCTTCTCTCTAGCAAGGACACAGCATCCTCTTCCCAGACTGAAAAACCCTTTGCACCTGCCAAAGTCAGCCTCCGTTTCCTGTGTGGGTCAAAGATGGTGAAGTCTGTGGGCTGAGAGATGGGGTGCAGGACTACTTCGTGACAGAGGGTCCTGGGCCTCAACTCTCTTCTCCTTTGACGGCCTTTCTCGAGAAGTACCCGCTCCTGGCACCTACCAGCTGCCTTCCCTTTGTGGCATGGATTCTGGTGATTGGTTCTGAGTGGTAGTTGGAATGACATCGTGCTCACCCCAAGGAACAGCCGCCGCCACCTTACATGACGTCTTTTTCAAGGGAGTGACCATTGCTGTGAATAGCATGGGTAAGTAGAATCCTGAGCAAGGCAGAGAGAACTTGAGAGATAGAATGTTTAATCCTGTTGTATTTTATTGCACGGTTGTGCCTATGTAAGCCGCCCTGAGCCCGTGCGCGGGGAGGGCGGGGTATAAATGAAATGAAATAAATCAATCAATAAATGACAAAATTCCACCCCCACCTTTGTGGAATGGAACTGTCAGAACACAGGAGCTGAAAGCCAAGACCCCTAGGCAGGGGTCATTTCCTGCAGGAGCGCACAGGAGTGGAGCTCCGGCAGTAAAGAGCCCAGGGGGCGGGCACATGCAACAAGCCCCACCCCTTGCTCCCAGCTGCCCTCAGTCAGAGCAAGAAGCAGCCAGGTAAGTTGCAGAGCCTCCCCCCCGGCCCCCTGGCCCCAAACAGTCCAGTAGCACCTTTAAGATCAAGGTTTATTCAGGTAGAAGCTCTCCCTCCTCTGCACGTTCCCCCCCCCCAATAGCTAGCAATCCAAAACACACCAGTGGAGCTTGAGCGGTGGGAGTTGCCTTCTGACACACTTCTGGTGATGTCAGGGGGTGTGGTATATGCAAATAAGTTATGCTAATGAATTATGCTAATAAGCTCCTGCACCGCTTTTTCTACGAAATGACCCCTGCCCCTAGGGATTAGTTCCAATTCTTGGAAGGGAATGAGATTTAGACTGAAGGGAAAGGTAGAGCACCTTGGATTGAACCTATACTGTTGACCTAAACTAGTTTAATAGTCTTTCCCTCAACCCAAGGAACTATGGTTCACGAAATAGGCAGGTAGGCTTAAGGACATTTAACAATGTTCTTTACCAAACCACAAGTCCCGGGATTCTATGAAGGAAACCATGATAATTAACCTGGTATACAGCTACAGTTGCCAACTTTGGCTTGGGAAATCCCTGGACATTTGTGGGTGGTACCGTGGAAAGGGTGGAGTCTGGGAAGGGGAGGGAGCTGGTAGGTAGCTGGGAGAGGGTGGAGTTTGGGAAGGGGAGGAACCTCAGTGGGGAAGTATGTGACTCCATAGAGTCAGGGGTCATTTCCTGCTGGAGCGCACAGGAGCGGAGCTCCGGCAGTAAAGAGCCCAGGGGGCGGGCACATACAACAAGCCCCAGCCCCTGCTCCCAGCAGCCCTCAGTCAGAGCAAGAAGCAGCCAGATAAGTTGCAGAGCCCCCCCGGCCCCCGGGCCCAAACAGTCCAGTGGTTTTGAGACCAAGTTTTATTCAGGTACAAGCTCTCCCTCCTCTGCGAGGACAGATCTGCACGTTTCCCCCCCCCCAATAGCTAGCAATCCAAAAGAGTCCAGTGGAGCCTGAGCGGTGGGTCTTGCCTTCTGACACACTTCCGGTGATGTGAGGGGGTGTGGCATATGCAAATAAGTTATGCTAATGAGACATGCTAATAAGCTCCTGCACCTCTTTTTCTACGAAATGACCCCTGCATAGAGTCTGTCTTTTGAAGCCGCGGTTTTCTCTAGGGGTATTGATCTCAGTATTCTGAAGATCACTTGTAATTTTGGAAGAACTCCAGGAAGAAGAAGGAGGAGGAGGAGGAGGAGACTGGGTTTATACCCTGCCCTTCACTACCCAAAAGGAGTCTCAGATCAGTTTACAATCCCTTTCCCTTCCCCTCCCCACAACAGACACCCTGTGCGGTGGAGCTCTCTTGAGAACTGCCTTTGAGAGAACACTTTTGAAAGAACGTATGACCCACGGTCCAGGGCCGGCTCGAGGTGCTTCTGCGCCCTAGGCAGGCGCAGATGCCAACCTCCCGGTGGGGCCTGGAGACCCTTTTCCTGCTGCCTCCTCCTCCCCCCCCAGGGTGGGGGAGCTGCAGGTGGGCGGGAGAGCGGGTGAGCTGCGGTGTGGGTCTTGCTCGGGGGGCGGGTCTGGGCGGCACGGAGGGGCGGAACTGCCTGGGCGGCGGCGCGGCTGGCTGGCCAGCCAGGTGGTGATTGGTCGGTCGGGGATCGTGCCGCACCCGGCCGCCATCTGTGGGGAGCCCTCGCGGCGGAGGCGGCAGCATCTCTGGAGCCCTGGTGGCGCCGGCTGCTGGTGCTGCTGAGCGGAGCCGAGCAGTGGTGGCGGCGGGAGCTCCGGAGCAGTCTGGCCGGCTGGCTGCTGGGGCCATGGAGCTGCGGGCCGGCCGCGGCAGCGGAGGAGGAGGCACACACACTCGTGAAGTCCCATCGGGCCCGGGCTGGGCGCAGCACAGCAGCCCCCGATCACCAGCCAAGGAGGAGGAGGTCCTTCCTTCCTTCCTTCCTTCCTTCCTTCCTTCCTTCCTTCCTTCCTTCCCTCGCCACAGAGAGAGAGGGGGGCGGGCGGGCAGAGACCCTTGATCCCCGCCACCTTTCTTTTCACTCTCTCTCTGGGAGGGGGGGCTCAGCTGCTGCAGGGCCGGAGGGCGCAACCCCCCAGTGCTTCCTGCCTCTGCTCCTCGCCAGCCGCCATGGCGGAGGCAATTGCCCGGTTAGGGCGGCGGCAGGGGGGGAGCTTTTGGGGGGCGGGGTGCACGTTGGCGCCCCTGAGGGCCGGCATGCCCTAGGCGAGCGCCTAGTTCGCCTAGCGGGCGAGCCAGCCCTGCCAAGGTCACATCAGCAGCTGCATGTGATGGAGTGGGGGATCAAACCTGATTCTCCCAGATTAGAATCCGTGCTCCTAACCACTACACCAAATTAGAATCCGTGCTCCTAACCACTACACCAAACTGGACGTTGTTAACCCTATATACAATTGATATTAAACTGTTATGTAGCTAGATTTCTTTCTTAATGTTGGGAGAAACCCATGAACTTAGTGACTGCATTAGCAGAGCTGGACGACAAGTTCTTAGATGGCTAACAAAGGTTGGCTGCAGGAATTGGAATGCATTTGGAATTAAGGACTTCAGTTTTATCTAGGATTATCAGCTAATTAAAGGCTGGTTACATGATTGTCTTTTAACTGTTTTGACTACTAATTAATCAATTACATAAAAAAAAAATATAGTGTGCATTACCCAGTCCTTGCAATAGCTGTATTTTTGAAGTATTGTAAGATAAGATAAATGGGATAAATTAAAGCTATAAATCATTGTTAGAAGAAAAGGAACATCTTTAATATTTTCTTTCTCCTTCCCCCCGGAACAAAAATAGCCCCGAACTGTACAACAGTTCCTTTAACTCAGCACCCTGCTGATTAAAATTTGGCCTTGCCGATTTCAAATTAGGCTCTACTCAATAATCAAGTAAATCTTTAAACTTGATTAATCCACTGATTAAACTCTCAAAAACTTCATGGTAGTTTGAAGTGCACTTTGTGCATGGTCTCTCTATTTAGGGTCGGCAGCCTGCTGGTGGGGCCTGGAGAGCTCTCAGAATTACAGCTAATTTCCAGACTGCAGAGATCAGTTCCCCTGGAGGAAACGGCTGCTTTGGAGGGTGGACTCTATGGCATTGTACCATGCTGAGGTCTTTCCCCTCCTCAAACCCCGCCTTCCCCAGGCTCCACCCCGCAAATCTCCAGGAATTTCTCAACACACAGCTGTCAACCTTATGGAGTCTCTCTTAAGCCAAACCTGTATTTTGGTCTCTGTGTTTCTCTGGTGAATGGTCTGTTGGTTCTGAACCCATCCTAAGTCACAGAATTGGTGAAACTTGACCTGACTGGCAGTGCTATCGTTGTACATTCAGCTCAAATTCGAGTGATTCTGAACTGGGAAAGGAGCATTGTGTTAGTTGTTGCCCCAGTTCTAACAGGGAAAATGTGTGGGGCTTGTGAGAACTTCAACAATCCAGGCCAATGATTCAAAGATCCCAGGTGGAGTGAAAGGAAGGACGCCAGCAGGGGCAGATCCACTGTGAAACTAATGAAACTTAAGCTTCAGGGTCCCTAATCCTGGAGGGGCCCTGAAGCAACTTTTTTTTTTTAATGAGTGAATTTTCAACAAAATTGATGGAGTTTTTAAAAGTGTTTGTTATTAAAATAAGGCTATTTCAGTGACAGAATCATAAGCCAATGAGTTGAAGCACTGAATATGACCTTAGAATATGCTCTAATACCTGTTTCATACGGCCTCAAAATGTCCCTGTAATAGATCAAATTTCAGAATTTTCTCGGGGGGCTTGCAGCACTCGAACCCCCAGCTGTATGGGCTCGCCGAGCTCACCAGAATCTATTCATAGCCTACATTCTGGCAGCTGGATCCTCGAATCCTTCGTTGGTGCATGGCTTAATAGTTCTACTGAGATCTGAATCGCAAAATCGTTTGGTCCCCTCTGGCCCTAGGGACGCTAAGTTAACATCGACAAGAACCAAGGCGTTTTCCCTAGCAGCACCAGTACTATGGAATCAGCTCCCAAACAAAATTCGAGCTCTGTGGGATCTTTACCAATTCCGTAGAGCGGTAAAGACCGAGCTGTTCCGGCAAGCGTTTCAATAGCTCAGACCACACTGACTATTTTAGCACTTTATAGCAGAAGGCCGTCACGTCTTAATTTCAATTTGGATATTTTATCGACTGTATTGTTTTAGACTTATATTGTATTCATTGTAATGTTGGTTTTAAACTATTGTAAGCTGCCCTGAGCCGCCTAGGCGGGAAGGTGGGGTTAAAGTCTAATAAATAAATAAATACAGCTCAGCCCTTAGCCAAGCAGATCCATAAAAAGACCTCTGAATTCTCAATTTGAAACTCAATTTGAAACAACTGTCCCTTTGGACCTTGTTGGATGTTGCCCTATTGTTGTGGGTTGAAAAGGGCCCCCCATAACAGTTCAAGCTTCAGAGTCCCAAAAATGTAGGTCTGACACTGGACGCTAGCCTCCAGGTGGGACCTGGGGATCCCCTGGAATTACAGCTCATATCCAGACTGCAGAGATAAATTCCCCTGGAGAAAGTGGTTGCTTTGGAGGGTGGACTCTTTGGTATTGTACCCCACTGAGGTCCCCGTCCTCCCCAGGCTCCACCCCCAAATCTCCAGGAGTTCCCCAATCTGGATCAGGCCACCCTGCATCCTGGCCAGAGGGGAGCTGGTGACCCTGAGTGAAAGTACTGTGTGTACCTGAGCTACAGCCAGAGATTTCACCCCTTGGTAAATTAGTTTCTGATAACTCCCCACCCCCACTCCCCAATCTGGAAAAAAGTATTAGAAAGTTTCAAATTACGTTTTAAAAGGTTGTTCAGGACACAAATATCGACTTTAATGGAAAAGGCTGGATTAGAAAATATAACACTAGTCTGCTATGTAGTATAAAAATATCACCATGGAACTCTAGAGTCTGAAAAAACTTGAGTGTAATGAAATGTTGATATAGCTTCATTGATTAGATTCGAACCAAATACAGATTTGTAGCAAAAGGGAATTTTATAGATGCTCTGGCTGAGCTGTCCCTTGCAAGCCTATGGAATTCTGGAGTCTGGACTAGGGATGGGCACAAACCAGGAAAATGGTGGTTCATGGTGGTTTGTGGTTCATTTGATTACATGAACCATGAAGTTTCACGAACTTTTCCCATTTCCCGAACTGGTTCATGGTTCATTCAGTTTGTTACTTCAGGAGGTGGTAGAACAGCCCCCTTGGGAGTTAGAGATGCCAAACTCACAGGAAGTCTTCAGCAGGCTGTCCTCCACCTACCCTTTAAGTTTAGCAAAGATTGGATTTGGGATGTCTGAAATATAGCCCCCCAAAACAGGTGCCCCCCCAGGAAAGCCTCAGCTCTAGCCTCCCCTTAATCAGTCATGCAGCAAGCAACTCTTCCTAACTCGCTCTCACACAACAACTAACTCCTCTCTCTTCCTGCTGCAAAATGAAAACAGCTGAGTCAGGGTGTGGTATATGTATATAATCTGCTCCTATAGAGCTTTGTGGTTGGCTCCCAAAGCTGCCAATCAAGCGATGGTCAACTGCTATGGATGTTTCTAGGGCGCTCCACAAGTCTACCCCCAGTGATGCCTAGGAATTGATTGAATCTGCACCAGGCTGTCTGGAGAACAAACCGCTCTAATGAACCAAATGCACCTCCACAGAAAAAAGGTGGTTCGGTTTTGGATTCGGGAACGACACAACCAAATGAGCCAGTTCAAAACGAACCACAAACTGGCCTGGTTCATGCTTGAATCACAGTTTGTTTCTTGGTTCGTGCCCATCCCTAGTCTGGACATTTGGGCTGGTGAGTTAGTTGACCCACCCGCCCAAGCCTATAGATCTCTGTGCTCTTAACATTGGTACATTTCTTTGATGTATTCCTATGAAGAGTTTTAACTAGTCCTTAAATACAGAAGCCTTCTCTTAGGGTTCAGGTTCCTTGCTATCAAGAGCAATTTTCACAGCTCTGGTGGGCCACCAAATTCACTTCAGAGGCTTGAGGATTCTACCTTATTATAACTGGTATTTTCTTTCTTTTTTCTTTTTTACTGTTGGCTTGGCAAATGGAAAGTTCTGAATCCATGCTACTGCATTGTCCTAAGCGGAAATGAGTGTAGGGTAGAGTATGAAATGGAGGCACTGAAATCTAACACATTGTAAAATCATTACGATAATATTGACATTTCTTTCCCCTTATGGAGTTCTTGTGGAACAGGCTCTTCGGCATAGGAATCACTGACTTTAAACTGTCTGCAGACCTTGATTTTTTTTTTGGAAACGATTAAGTTAGTACCACAGCACATAAGATGAGAGTCAAGCTGAGAATTTGTCTCCAAGTTTTCTGGCTGCCTTGTCCCGCTTCCAGCTTCTATCTGCTTCTGTTGGAAATGGTTTTGCTAATTTTTCCCCCTTCAGACCTGTGGGTTCAGGAACAGGTGGAAGACCAGATAATGGCTTTTCACTCGACTTGGTCTGATGATCCCTTCGTCAAACTAAATGAATAAAAGCATCCCCTTCTTAGCTCTTGACAATGATTCTATTTGGCAGGAAGACTGAATGTAGCCTTTAGTATTTTTATATCCGAGCTGAAAAGTGCATATGTCCACTCTCACACCACTCCTACAGACTTGGGCACCTCCCTCTCTGTCCTGCCTATAGGTGTGGTCAGCTGAAGGGAAATTGAAGGGGAGTGATTACATGTGGAATTCGCTGCCAGAGGATGACCAAAAACATAGACAGTTTTACAAGGGAATTTGGTCTATCACTGGCTATTAGCCATGATGACTAATGGGAACCGGCACATTCAGAGGCAGTTAGCTTCTGAATACCTGTGCCAAGAGGCAACATCAGGGGAAGGCCTCAGCCTCTAAGTTGTTGCCCCTCTAGATAGGGTTGCCACCAGCAGGGGATGAGGGGGGGACTTATGAAGAGAAAGAGAAAAGTCTAGGCCTGGTTGCCAATGTTGCACAGGAAGAGATGTCATCACTCCAGTGATGTCTGGGTGATACTCTGGTATTTGGACAAAAACTCTTTGGTAAAACCAGCTTCTACAATAAAGTTTTTGACCAAATACCAGAGCCTGACCAGGATGTTGCTGGCATGATGATGTTACTTCCCATCTGACGCTGGCTATGAGTCCTAGGCCTTCTCCTTTCTCCTGGTAAGTCTCCCCCCCCCCCGGCCAGCTGATTGGTGGCTGGGGGTAGACCTGGTAGCAGGGGAACCCTACTCCCACAGGGGCATCTGGCAACCCTGCCTCCAGAGTAACTGGTTGGCTACTGTGCCAAACACAATGCTGGACTAGATTTACTACTAGTCTGATCCAGCAGAGCTCTTGTATATTCTTATTCTTTCCTACTTTCTGACAGCCACATGAGCCTCTGCTAGGGATGCCAGCCTCCATGTGGGACATGGAGATCCCCTGGAATTAAACCTCATCTTTGATGTCATGAGTCAGCCAGGGCTCAGCAATAGCAAGGACTCCTCAGGAGAAGAGGAGACTTGTGTAACCAGCCTGGAATTGACAGAAGCTGACCAGCAGGAAAATGAGGTGCAGGCTTGTCAGGATTTACAGCCAACAGCTGTTGCGGAGCCAGCACCATCCTCCAGCCGTGGCTCAGCTGGTGAAAGTCAGATGTTCATTCCCAGCCCTCCAGTATCACCTATATCCTTATAGTGCCATAGATGAAGGCTGAGAACGGAGCTGCAGGAGAGATGGCAAAGTGCATGCCTCTTGGCCCAACGCCAGCTGCTTGTTGGTAATGAAGATGAGATTGCAGTACCATTCCTGAGTAGCTGGCTGAAGGCTTGACAATTAATCATATAGCCAGGGCTTTAAAAAAAAGAGGTGCTGGAACTCTCGAGAGGGTAATGAAGTTTTCAATCAGTATACTGAAAACTCCTGAACTTTTAAATGTTTTAAAAAGAATTTTGTTGAAGTGGTTCTGTAACTCTGTTCCAGTGCGTTCCCCCAGAAAAAAGAGCCCTGTACAGTATAAGGAGGCTGTTGGGCATGGACGCGTGTACCTTAAATGCTAACCTGCTGCCAGTGTCTCGCCTGATTCCTTGAACTTTGACCTTGAACAACATTGCCCTCATCCTCTGACCCTGGACTCAACAACATTGCTTTGCTTATTCTCTAACCCTCTGACTTTGGACTGGAGAACACTGAGTGATCTCTGGAGCCCTGACTCTGGACTGAATGACACCGGCCTTTGGAACCCAACTCTAGCCGCACTTCCCCTGGCAGACAGACCAGGGCACAGCAGCCAGATATTCGGAGCCTGCCAGCCAGTAAATCCAGACTACAGAGATCAGTTCCCCTGGAGAAAATGGATGCTTTTGAGGGTGGACTCTGTGGCATTGTTCCCCACTGAGGTCCCTGTCCTCCTCAGGCTCCATCCCCAACTCTCCAGGAGTTTCCAAACCTCAGCCTGTCAACCCTACCCACCATTCCCCACTGGTGGCCAGGGGAGACCTGGCAACCCTAGCCCCTGCTTTGAATTGCATCTTGGGCCTCCTCTACTCAGTAGGCCTTGTCCTCTATCTCTATCAAGTAGTCTGGTGCAGCTTGTAGGGTTGCCAAGTGCCTTTTGAGCCGCAGCGGGGACTCACGGCTGGCGGCTGGAGTGTGCGCGAAGTGACATGATGACGCTGGGCACGCTGGGGGCGGGGCCACGGCCATCCGAGGGAAAACCATAGAGTTTTCCCTCAGATGACCGTAGCCCCACCCTCAGCGTACCTGGGTGACATGCAGGTTGGGGTGGGGTTCCCCCCGGGGCCCGATCCGCTGGCGGCAGGGAACGAGCCTCTGGGGCGGGGGTTTCCCCGCCCCCCGGGGGGACTTGGCAAGTCTAGTAGCTTGCCCTCTGGTATAGGGTTGCCAGCTCCCCACTGGCCACCGGAAGAGGATGGGGCAGTAGAGTTGCGTGATCCAGGCTGGGAATATAGAGATTGGGGGATGGAACCTGGGGAGGACGGGGACCTCAGTGGGGTACAATGCCATAGACCCACCCTCCAAAACAGCCATTTTCTCCAGTGGAACTGATCTATGCAGTCTGGAGGTAAGCTGTAATTCCAGGGGATTCCCAGGTCCCATCTGGAGGCTGACATCCCTACTCTAGTAGGGCTTAGGCCTGCTGGGTTTGCATAAGGTTGTCAAGTCCTCATCCAGAGAGTGTGCCTTGCCTATACTATTGAATGTCCTAAGGCATTGAAATGAACTGCAGCATCTCCTATACAATTTCTACACCTGTCTATTTTGTTCATTCCTCCTACCACTGCTGCTGTGAAACAAAGCAGGTATCCGGTCTAGTTTGTTCATTCCTCCTACCACCGCTGCTGTGAAACAAAGCAGGTAACAGCTGTTGAATAAGAAGAGCAAATGGGGGACAGTGACGGACCAGGAGTCTAAGAGGGTGGCCTCATGTCCTTTTTCAATCCTCTTTTTTTTTCTTTGAGGCTTGTCTTCTGAAATGTCTTGGTTCTACTACTGCCCAGTAAAACTGGTCCCCCTTTTTTCTTTTTTGGCTGCAGAAGCTTTTTGTAAACATTCGAGTGACAGGCTGTCAGTTAAGGAGTTGAATTCTGCCTGATGCCCGAGGCACTGTAGTGTGTTGTCTTTCTCTGTAAATGATCGTAATGACCCATAAATTTGAATCTCTGAATGTAAATGAGCATATGCAGTTTTTACCACCTCTTCTATTTTTGTGGGCTGCTGTCCTCTATTTTGGTCATCCATAGGAGGTCTGTGGTTATTTAAAATTTAAGGTGCAGGCAGCTTCTTTGGACGAGGTTCTGAGTGTCCCAGACGACACCCTCTTCTTACTACCACGAGAATTCTGTGTAACTTGATGGCCCCAAACAAAAGTGTAGCAGAGCGAAACTAGTAGTGGCACTTCCACACACGCTGAATAAGTGCACTTCCAATTCACTTCCAGTGCACTTTACAACTGGATTTTACTGTCTGAAATGGCAAAATCTGCTTGCAAACCACCTCTAAAGTGCATTCCAGGTGGACTGAAAGTGCATTATTCAGGGTGTGTGAAAGTGCCAGGTCACATGTAGACAAAGTTGGGCATCTGAATACTCCAGTATTCAGTAAAAACTTAATGAAGATTTTAAAAATCTACCCAGTGAAACTTGAACTAGTAGTAGCACCTAAATTTTTTTAGAAGCCAATAGTGAGGAAAAGGGGGAAAGGGGTGGTAGCACTTCAGACTGGAAAACAAGAGCTAACTGTTTAAAACCGATAAAACTCTATGAGAGAAGGGAGACAGCTATGGACTGAACTACCCCATAATCCAATGGTCTGATATGAGAAGGGGAAAAAATAGTCTGCAAAGTGTTTTAAGAGAGGCAGACTCTGCAGGGATGTTTAGAAACAGGCAGGAAAAGGAGGCCTCTACTGGTACCCTGCTCATTTCTCCTCCTTTCCTTGCTTTTATATCGTCTTATGCTCTCTACCGTCCTGACCTCTGCATCGGCTATTCTTAAATATCAAGCACTCCCATTTGTTTTTTAAAATATGTCACCCTAAAACCATGCCCTCAGGATGACTAGCAACAAGGTTAAATTCTGAGAAATAAGACCAAGAAATTCAGAGCACAAAAAGGATCTCTGAACACCTCACTTGATGTATCATATAGCTTAAATGAGGGACATCTGAGGTTTTAAAAAAAGTGGCTTTGCCATAGAGAATCTCACAGATCACTCTGGGCTTTTTGACATCCTTCTAATATCAAATTCTCTGTGTAGCTTCCTCAGGTTTTGTGTTACATAAAGCCCACTAAAGAAAATGGCACATTTTTACAAGGAAATGTTCTCTGAATTCCTGAGGTGAATATCTGAAGTAAAAGTAAAAACGACTTCAGGTTCCGTAAGGTGTAAGAACCCCAGATTACCTCACATTTCTTACAGAGTCCTTCCTAGCAAGGGCCATTTATCACATGTGGAAAACAGCAGAAATGATGGAGATAGAAAGAACTGCTGATGGTCGCTCTGAATTAAAAGCGAAACTTTGGAATACTTTGGCCCCTGCCACATGGCAGGGGAAAAGCCGCCAAAAAGCATGGCTTTTAAAAGCTGCGCCAAAGTTGAAACGGCGCGGCAGGATCCCACGGATCCCCTGGCCACGCCGCCTTTTCTCCCCGGCACGATCAGACGCCGGGGAGAAAACACAGATCTGACAGCGAGCCAGCCGAACTGCGCATGTCGGAGCATGCGCAGTTTGTCTAGGAGCCGGGGACGTACCACCCACAATCAGACTCCCGGTTTGCGGCGCACCATTGAGATGAACCACCTCGGTAGGTGGTTCCAACTTGATGCGGATTATCACGTGGATGGGCCAGTTCGGGGACGGAAGCACTACGCTTCCCAGATGTTGTGGTGTGATCGCGGCCATTTGCTCCGCCCCCGAACCGTCCCCCTCCCGGCCCAAATCCCCTCGTGTGAACGGGACCTTTGTTTTCCTGTGGCCAATGGTTCAATGCAGATTGAAAGGAAACACATATATAAAGGGGTTGAACTGGCTAAAAGCTCTGGGTTTTTTTTCTCTAAGCCTTGAGTAAAACTTGAGTAGGGAACAGATATATCATTTAAATAGTAGGCAGTTTTAGTAGTAATATAGTTAATTTGCTGCACGGTTTGAGATTATGTATATACAAGCAGGGGAACAAGGTTTAGAGGGCTTGTTGATATAGTTCTGGTTGCCTAGCAACCCTCAAAACGGTCACCAAGATCTCAGAATGTAGTCTTGTGACCAGGGTTTTTTTTGAAGAAAAAGTCCAGCAGGAACTCATTAGCATAATAGGCCACACCCAGCAGCAGAAACTCATTAGCATATTAGGCCACATCCCTGACTACACCACTCATTAGCATATTAGGCCGCATTCCCATGTTACCAGAAGTGTGGTCATCCAGCCACACCCACGTTTTGCTTTTTATTCTGTTTACCTTTTTTGTGGTCAAAACCCAGGGCTTTTTTTGTAGCAGGAACTCCTTTGCATGTTAGGCCACACACCCCTAATGTAGCTGTTGGGTGTGGCCTATTATGCTAATGAGTTCCTGCTGGGTGTGGCCAACTTGGGAGCCATCCAGAACTCCGTTCCTGTGCGTTCCTGCCCCAAAATAGCCCTGCTTGTGACATATATGTGGGTATTGAATATATATAATTTAAAATTGTCTTGGTAGGAGCAGATACAACTAAAGTCAAGGTATCAAAAAGATTTAAAAATAGGCTTTTATGAGGACAAAAATGAGCTAGATAAAATTTGGCTCTCCTCAAATGACAAAATGATTCAGAAATTATATAAAATACTGCTGGAAGAATATATGAAAGAAGAAATAACAAAGAAAAATATAGATGCATGGACAAGAGACGTAGGCTATGCAATCCAACCTGAAAGCTGGCTAAAGATATGGAAAACTACGAAAGTTATGAGGGCAACTAATTACAAAGAAAATGTATTTAAAATGTTCCACAGGTGGTATTGGCCACCAGAAAGAATAGCAAAATGTTATGCAAACTGTTCCAGTACTTGTTGGAAATGTAAAATGAGTGTTGGAACATTTTATCATATGTGGTGGCGATGCACAAAAATTCAGAAATACTGGATATTGATTCAGAAAATAATACTGGAAATTGTAAAAATCAAACTTGATTTAGTGCCGGAAACGTTCTTACTTAATATAATTCCAGAATACGTTAGCTATAATGATAAATATTTAATAATATACATATTAACGACAGCTAGGATACAATGGGCAAAATATTGGAAGCAAGATAATAACCCCAAACAAGATGAAGTAATAGAGAAACTTATGGGAGTAGCTGAAATAGATAAACTGAGTTTAATGCTACAAGGGAAAAGTGAGGAAGTTTTTGTAAAACGATGGTCGGGAATGTATAAATGGTTAGAAAACAGATGACAGGCTCTGAGATGTATGCATAAAAATGAACAAATCACTATGTATAAAAACCTAATAAATATAGCTTTTAAAAAAAGAAATCTTACAGCTACAGATATTGCTTCTATTATTTTGGGGGTGTTAACTCTCCATTTTTTAAAAAAAGATTACAGAATTTACTACAAACCTAAAGTTTTTCTTGGTTTGTAGGAAAATTCCCATGTCTATTTGGGCCTCCTTCTGTGGGGTTTTGATCCATATTCTGGGGCCTGGTTCAGAATTAGATATAACAAGAGGGGACCTGTGAAACTCACAGGGAGGAGGATCTCTTGCTGTCTTGCTGGGCTGCCTACTTGCTGGCTCCTGCTTCCCCACCTGCCATTCAGCCTCCATCACTGCCACGTCCATGACTCATGAGCTATAGTTCCTTCCTTCCTTGCCCTTGCCTGCCTCCATTACCAACCCTCTGCAGATCATACAGGGGCAGAGGTTAGAGCTCCTCCTCCCCTGCCTTTCTCTGGGTGCCAGCCCAAAAGTAACAGCACGTGCTAAGTGTTGATGAGACCAGCCTGAAGGAGCTGTATTGTCTGCACAAATGCAGAAAATACTAATCTGATTGGGGGAGAATTTAACCCCCCTCAATTTAAAAAAACAGTTTTTGGATATTTCTGCAAACTAGGGGTTTTGCCCACGTGTGTAGAAAGATTCCTCCTCCCCCCACATAGCCCCAATCTGAGGATTTAACAATCTGCATACGGGGCCATGTTGAAAATTATATATATTGATGATATATAGATATATACATAGACACATAGGGCAAGCAAGAGAGCGAGTTGCTGCTATCATTTATGTGACATCGCTTGAAGTCCTCTGTCAGTTATGGAGATGATCTAATGCAACACTAAGCCTTTACTAAAATAAATTATTGATTCTTTTGCCAGATTCATGTAGGGACTACCAGCCACTGTGCTGTTAAACCAGGGATCCCTAATGTGGTGTTATGGATACCATGGTGCCCGCTGACCCATTTCCTGGTACCCACCAAGTGTTTTTATAATGTGGGTAGGACCAAGTGGGGCTTTTGAACACATGAAACGGCCTTATACTGAATCAGACCCTTGGTCCATCAAAGTCAGTATTGTCTACTCAGACTGGCAGCGGCTCTCCAGGGTCTCAGGCAGAGGTCAGGGCCGGCCCCAGCTTATTTTGCACCCTAGGAGAGGATCCCTTCTGGCACCCCCCCTGCACCCACCATTTTTTTTTAAAAAAATGCATTTTAGGAATAATGAAATACACAGTAATGAAATAACCCCCCTCCCTCCCACAATGAAAGCATGGTTCCTTTTCAGGGCCTTAGGCATGTGCAGAGTGACATCTCCTTCGCCCCCTTTCTGGACATTGCCAAGAGACACCGGGGATGAGCCAGCTCCAAGGCAGCCCTGCTGCTTCTCTCCCCCAGCCTTGCCGCTTGCCGCCTCCCCAGCCACTCCAACTCCCTGCCCCTCGCCTTGCCCTCACCCCCC
>NW_015166557.1:7273-19299 GCF_001447785.1 Gekko japonicus | reverse complement strand
GCGGATTGTACAAGGGAGAGGGAGAGAGAAAGAGCGGCTCGTGGCTCAACAGCTGGGAGGAGAGACGGAGTGCCTCCGGGGGGCGACAGCCTCTTGATGGTGCCCCCCCCTCCCTCCGGAGGCCCCGCCCCTCTTGTGGTGCTCTGGGAAGCAGCAGCAGCACTTTTCGGCTTCAGTGCCTCCTCACCAGTCCCTCCACTTACCAAGCCGATCGTGGGAGAAGTTGGGCACCCCCGTCAATAGACATACATCCCCAGCCAATGAAAAGGGGCGACACAACGGGCAGCCAGGGGAGCTCCACGGGGGGCGTGTGTGTGAAGAAGAAGAAAGCACCTGGTGGGCAGCGGCAGCAGCAGCAACAGCAGCAGTACTCCTCGGGTCCGCTTGCCGAGCAGAGCCAGAGCAGGGTGTGTGTGCAGGTGGGAGGGGGCCCGGGGAGCTCCCTGCGCACTCAGGCTGCCTCTCTCACCCAGAGCCACGGCATTTCTTGGGCGGGCGGGTAAGAGTTAGGAAAGAGGTTAAGAAGGGTTAAGAAAGAGGCCAGCCCTGCCAAACTGCACCTGGCCCCAGCCCTGCCAAAAGCCCTGCATCTCCCAGACCGGGTGACTGCCGCTGCTGCCTCTTTCTCCCCGAGTCCAGCAAGCTCAGGGCTTGCTGGACTCGGGGAGAAAGAGGTGGCGGCAGCGGTAAGGGAGATGCAGGGCTTTTGGCGGGGGCTTTGGCGGGGGGTGGGTCCAGTTTGGCGCCCTAAGGGCCGGCCCGCACTCTAGGCAAATGCCTAGTTCGCCTAGTGGGTGAGCCAGCCCTGGCAGAGGTCCTTCACATCCCCTACTGCCAGAACTTTTAACTGGAGATATCGAGGATTGAACCTGGGACTTTCTGCAGGCCAAACAGTTGCTCTATCACTGAGCCACAGGCAAAGGGCCTAGCAAGGGTTCTAGCTGGTGATATGATTGGCCGTGTAGATTTGCTTTGGCAGCAGCTTCCACCACAGCACAAGGCTCTTCAGTATGACAGCCATTTTGAGGTGGGCTCCACCTCCTGCAGCAGCCATTTTGTGGCTGCCATTTTGTGGCTGCCATTTTGTGGCTATGCCCACCTGCTGTTTCACAATTCCAGAGGTGCCCACAGGTACAAAAGGGTTGGGAGCCCCTATGTTAAATACTTGCTACACTGTCCCCAGAAACATTTCTAGCCTTCAACTGAGAAACTAAACCCTAGGAAACTAACTGTCCTACTTTATACAAACGTGTTTTATTGCAGGCAGTGATCCCTTTGGTACACTATGTAACATTGGAAGCAAAGCTGTATTTCAAAAAAGTGAAAAAGGAAAGCATCTAACAATGCAAACACAAAGAATCACAAGGCAGAAAGCAATATAAGCTATGTACAGTTGATGGGGGCTGCGTCTTCAGCATTTGTGATCCAGTGTAGGTTTACTGATGGGACACAGTTGATGTCAGCTGGCTCTGAGCATTTTTTTTTTTTTACAATTAAAAAAATGTGGTATTGTGCAAAGACCAGTAGCGTGCTCCTTCCCTGGGACTTAGAAAAGGAGACGGTTCTGTGTCCAAGTACAGGCCAGAGAGTGGTGGACATCTGAAGGTGGATTTCAGTTTCAGATTTCATTAGGGATGGGTTTTCCCAAGACCTAAAAAAGGGAAATGCAAGAGCATTTAGTGCCACAAATATGAAGGCATCCACTGTCTTGCCAAAATAAAGAATGGTTAAGCTGGGGAGATGATTGTAAGGATGAAAATTGTGTGGAAAAAGAGTCTGAGAAGAGATTTGCAAGGCCCCCCCCCATGTAGCAGCACACTTGCAAGCCCCTTCCTTCTCAAATAACATAATTTTTAGTCCCCAGTGGTTCCTGATAGGCTTGCCAACCTCCAGATGCTGCCTGGAGATCTCCTGCTATTACACCTGATTCCCAGGTGACAGATCAGTTCCCTTGGAGAAAATGGCTGCTCTGGAGGGCAGACTCTATAGGCCCTGCCCCCCCAAACTACACCTTCCTCAGGTTTCTTAAAGAACCATACAGCTGCTAGCCATCATTCTATAATAGAAAACACTTATCAGGTGAACACTTCAAGATTACTTACATTATGGTAGATATGCCATCTAAAGATAGCTAGAAAAATCTATATTAGCATTAAAACCATCTGGTTCCCTGGACTTTAACTTGAAAATCCAGTAAGCTTCACACTGTGCTAAAAAGTTTTAAATATCCTTGTAGCCATTATTTTTGCATTCTTCCAAAACAAGAAATCTAAGATCTTTAGCATTCTGTTTATATTTTTTTAAAAAATGTATGTGGGTAATACTACAAGAACTGTAAGAGTTTGCATATTGGAACACAAATCTAGAATCAAAATGCAATTATAGAATGACGGCTAATAGCTGTATGATTTTTTAAGAAGTGTGGATTTGAATTCTAGTAGTTGCTATTCAATACACCTATATTTGCCTTAATGATTTGGGGTATTGTGTATTTAAGTACTAGCTATTGTTTGTGAAATTTCAGTAATAGAATTGGGTTTCGAAGCTATGTTGTAAGTGATGATGTGCCGATTTTTGTAAAACTGGCTTTTCATTGGAATGGTAAGATTTTTTAGTTAAAATGAGGTAGTATATACATTATATGAATGTAATTATTGACAATGTATGTTTGTGGCATTACTATTCTATCTCTGAGGAAGCAAATGTGAAACTAATATAGAAGCAGGCAAGTTCATTAGAGGCTAAAAGTCTAAGCTGAAGCTCAAAGCAGATTAAACTTGAAGCTGCAGATTGAAGGCTAAAGCTGCTAGCTGAAAGCTACACACACCAAAAGCTGAATAAACATTATATGGAGCATGGAAAACTATAAACTGTGAAGCTAAGTACTCACCACTTAATGAGCTGTAATCAGACTACATCTTAAAAAAACAGTATGAGTTTGTTATTCTATGAAGGGGGGACCTATTGTTTAATTATATAATGACTAAATATTTATGACATAGTTTAGTGCCTTGACGTGAGTTTCTAGTCGATTAGTTTTTGTTAAGGTTCTTCAGTTAGCACATAGGTGATTTTAGTAGGTGCACTTGATAATTTTCTATAAGTGATTGGATTTAACAATATTTTTTTTACACACACACACATGCACACACACATATACACACACTAATGAAAATTAGTTATTTTCGTGGACTTTTGTTTTTCATTTACTAACCCTGTTTACTGGGCTGCTGGATATTTGCCCTGTGCCCTTTGGTCTAAGAAGGCAAACCTCTGGAAAGAAGAGGTGGGTGTCAGGATAACTGCTTCATGTTTGTTTTTCCCACATACCTTGTTGTGCTGTTGTCCTGACCCTCCAGTAGTTGAGGACCTCTCCAATGTTATTCACTACTGTCCCATTGGGTAACCGAAGGTCATCTGCACCCACACCGTTGAAGTTCCCGCATGCTCTTTGTACTTGGTAGAATAGAGTCCCACTGAGAATCACCGTTGTCTCTCCATTGCTGCTGAGGAGAATACGCATATCAGCTTTGAACCTCACCGTCACCACTCCCTGGGTCTGGCTCACTGATACCTCCTTGGTAGGCTGGGCTGGAAGAACAGCAGGATTCTCATTCACCTATAACATGCAAAACCAGTAGGTCACTGAGGCGCCAAGGGCAAATCAGGATACACGTGCGCAGATGCAGAAAGGTGGTTTATGTTACTGTGGAACATGGGTCCCCAACCTTTTTGAGCCTGTGGGCATTCACTGGAATTCTGATACGGCATCATGTGTGCAGCCACAAAATGGTTGCCACACAATGGCGGCGGCAGGAGGTGGAGCCAGCCACGAAACGTTCGCCATAGCTTTACTTCAGTAACATAGTGTTAATAACGATAATTATTATTGCATGGCATTGTATGTAGTATAGCCAGGAGATCCTAAGATTGTCTGGCAGTCTCAAGTTCCAGCTCTTTTAGCATTATGCACCACTGCTACATTTTATTGGGGGGGGGCTGAGAGAGCTCTGAAAGAGCTTTGACTGACCCAAGGCCACCCAGCTGGCTTCATGCGGAGGAATGCAGAATCAAACCCGGTTCTCCAGATTAGAATCTGTTGCTCTTAATCACTACAAAGAACTGGCTCCCTGGTAACACAGTGAAGATTCTCGTGCCATGGTGACAGCTTCTGTCAAAGCAACATTTTAAAAACCCACACACACAGCCAATCAAATATCTAATGAAAGGCTTGCTGGGCAAAAGCCCTACCTGGCCCCACCCACTTCCTAAAAACACTTGGCGGGCTCCCGGAATGGTGTCAGTGGGTGCCACGGGGGCCCGTGGGCACCCTATTGGGGACCCCTGCTGGGGATGGTTAAAGGAGATGGGTCGAGATAGCACATCTGCTAAATGCCCTTTTGTCCTGCTATGATACCTTTCACCGCATTCACTCCATGTCATCAGTTCGAAACTTCTGTCCTATACTTCTGTAGCTCAGCATTTCTGTGCCTCTCTTTTCTCTAATCACACTGCAAGCATATTTGTTGTACAGTATTTGGTTAGCCCACGCTACACCCAGTCTCATTAGATTGCAGAAGCTAATGCCAGATACTGGAGATACAAACTTTATAAGGACTTGGGCAAATCCAATTAACGGTATTATTTTTTACTCAAAATACAAGCATGTACAAAATACAAACATTAACACTTTTACAGGATGTCCTTACAGTACCTCCTTGATGCCCACCCTCCCACTCCCACCGCCCACCGCACATTAGCACTGGGACAGTATACAGGGACATAATGCACAGCTCCTGTCACCTGGCGATAAAGGTAACCAGTTGCTCGCAGGCCAGATAAGAGCTCTGGATGGAGCCCTGTTCCGGCCCGCGGGCCATATGACAACCCTGCCCTATAAGGTCGCTCGAAGTCAGTTGCAACTTAACAGCACTTTACACATACAAACATACATTTACAGAAATGTGTATGCATGCACCCCCCCCCCACAACACACCCTGAGAAATTTTACTAGTCTTACTAGTCTGTTCAAAATACATCCATTACTGCAGCTCTCCCAGGGGAGCAAATAATACCCTCAGTACAATTTTCAGGGTGTGTGTGTGTGTGTGAAACTCCTTCTCCACCCATGTTTCAGTCCTTATACAAATTGGGTCCTTGTGTCCCATGGCAAATTAATTCTTGGCAGCTGTTGTCTGACTGGCATGAATGAAAGTTGGGTTAGGGGAACCCAGACTTGATTCCGGGGAAAAAGTCATATCTAGCTTGGGCCTTAGGTGCTGGGCCTAAACGTTGCTTCTTACCTTGGCTTTTAACTCAGGGGTTTAATTAGTTTTTTTTTTAAAGTTGATTTATGTTGTGATTCTAGCCTGAGGGCTGTTTTATGGATTTCTTTTAGGCTGCTCCAATGATTGTTTTATATTTGATATTTTAATTGGTAGAAAGAAATGCTACAGAAAAGATGCAAATGCAAACGAGGCGGACGGAACATGGATTCTCGTAAGCTGGCAATTTTGTCTTCTCCTTCTTACCCAAGCTAAACCTTCCTGGTTGACCCGCACAATAAGATTCTGGAAGAAGATGATGACAGCGTCCACGACAGGAGTGGGGCATGTGGGACACTTCTGCAGCACTGCCACCACCCGGAACCAAGATGCAGATGTGGTGTTGATGAGTGAGGAGAGCTCATAGGATCCAATGGAAGGAACTTTTCCAGAGACTCCGTCGTATGTGGTAAAGATATCTCCATGGGCGATAGTGCAGTGGCCTTCCTGCCGAATGCAGTCCCATTTGCCGTTGCCCAAGATACAGGACTTTCCAGTTGGACACTGATAGGGTTTGCACTCCACCCTCCCTTTACGGTGGCAGATACATTGCTGCCTGCATTCGGCTGACAGCACGGTTGCTCCTACCTGTAAAACACACAAGGCTGCCATTAGTATGGTTTGGAGCTGGGATACTTGGATTTTGTTCCTACATTTCATAACACACACATAAGACAGAGGTCCACAAGCTTTCTGAGCCTGAGGGCACCTCTGGAATTCTCACATAGCGGGGTGGGTGCAGCCACAAAACGGCTGCCACAAAATAGCTGCTGCAGGAGACGGATCGAGCCACTATGGCTGCCACAGTGAAGTTCCTTGTGCTGTGGTGGCAGCGGCTGCCAAAGGAACGGTTTAAAAAATCTACCCAACCAATCAAATATCCAGTGGCCAATCAGAACCCTTGCTAGGCAGAAGCCACACCTGGTCCCCACACGCTTTCTAAAAACACTTGGTGGGCACCGGGAAAGGGGTCGGTGGGCACCATGATGCCCACAGGCACCACGTTGGGCACCCCTGATGTAAGATGTCTGTTACATTTCTTATACAATAACTGTCGTGATCCAATGGCTTGGATTTGTGAAATCTGTATTGCTGACCTTCATTACATCAGCCAGGTGGGGTCGGCCCTACCCCAAGGATCTGGACATTCTGGATGAATGTGGCTCCAAGATTCATCCAAATTTAGGGCCATCTTAACCTTTCAGTTAACTAATGATCTGATTTGCGGCAAGGCAGCTTCTTATTAAGAGGAGAGGCTATGGCTTAATGGTAGAGCATCTGATTTGCATGCAGAAGGGTCATCAATCCCCAACATGTCTAGTTCAAATGATCAGGTAGCACCTAAAGCTAAAGATCTCAGTTGGAGACCTGGACAGCCACTGCCAGTCAGAATAAGGAAGAGACCTTGACAAACCTATGGTCTATCTCAGTATAAGGCAACAGGAAACTTCCTGTGTACATATGCATTACAGAAGGGGTCGTATTATGGGCCTCTATACCATCTTGGGTTTCTTGTGACCATAGCTGTTCGATAGGCCTCCACAAGTTACAATTCCTGTACTTTTTAAAACTAGTTTGGGCATGACATAACACTCAAGGGAAAGTGTGAGCGCTAAAATGTTGACCCGGGTCAACAAGAGTGCCTTAGGGACATGGTATTTATATTTTTAAAAGCGAGGAAGCAGAATGGGAATAGGCTGGTGAGGAAATTGCTATGTCACCTTTTATTTGCTTCAAAATATTTTTGTCCCCACTTAACTATATCTCATCCTTATGAAGAAGAAGAGACCTGGTAGCTCTGACCTGTCTCATCCTTGTCTTTCCAATTCATAAGTCTCTAACCTAACTCTAACCTTTGAGTCCAGTGGCACCTTTAAGACTGTGAAGAAATGCCTTTTTTCCTTGGAGGCTGAAATGACCAAAACCTTCATTTTGTATTTTAAAAGTTTGTTTTTCTTTCTGGGCAGAAAGCAGGCAGGAAAGGGAGGAAGTCCGTTCAGCTGCTTTCCATACATACCTCAGCCCACCTTCATACAAATGCGAATAGATCTAGCAGGAGAGACAATAGGTGGGTCAAAGCTCTCCCCCTTCCCCAAGCAGGGAACAGAGATTTAGAGGAATTAAATACTAGAGAGGCTTGAGGAAGAAATTTTTTTAGAGACATAGGAAAGGCTTTGCTGACCTGGCCTGACCTGGTCAGTGGGTGGGGAAAAGAGAGGTGATCAAACTCAGGGGAGCAAGGAGGAAGTGCTCTTTCATACTGGGTCCATCAGGGCAGACAGAACTCTTAGCTGAGGTCCAGAGCTACAGAAAGCTTCAAGGTAATGGCACTCTGTAGAGATCTGTAACTTACTAAGCTTTAGGAGCCTGTCCTATTTACTAACATCTGATAGGGCATGTATATAGAGAGGGACAGAAGAATTGCATTTTACCCATTTCTTTTGAACCCCATGCTCAGTCTGGTGCTGTGCCAGAAGTAGATTGTGAACATTTTCTTTTTAATAAGCCCTTTATAACTTTTGATGCTGGCAGTGGTTCTTTGTACCACATAGACCTCCACCCTCTTGGACATGCTATTTTAAAAGGAGTGCCAGGGGAAGGCAAACAGTTGGCAAGTGGCTATTCCTCCAGGGGTGTACAAAGCAGTAAACTGTCCCTGTGGTGACCAGGCGTTGGGCAGTGGGAGACACAGAGGCAAAGCCTCAGAACTGGAAAGGGAAGCTGGGAGTCCTGACCCTCACAGAGGGCAATTCCTACAAAGGTCAGGTGTGTTACCAGAGAGAGAGAAAAGCCCCTCCAGGTGTGGGGAACCTTGGAGGGTAGGGTGGAATAGGACCTTCAGGCCAGAGCAGGCCCATTCTACCACAAAGACTAACAAAGTTTTATTATTTATTTATTTGTTTGTTCAATTTATACCCCGCCCTCCCTGCCGAAGCAGGCTCAGGGCGGCTATTTAAGCTTTCATGTGCACACAAAAGTTTATACCTTGAATTAACCTTTGTTGGTCCTAAAGGTGCCACCGGACTCAAACTTTGTTCTGCTGCTTCAGACCAACACAGCTACCCACTTAAATCAAACTCCAACCTAAAACTCATAAGACTCTAACCTGATTAAGGAGGGGGTGTGGCTCAGCAGTAGAGCATCTGCTTGGCAAGCAGAAGGTCCCAGGTTCAACCTCTGGAATCTCCAGCTAAAAGGACCAGTTGATGTGAAACACTGTTGCCTGAGACCCCGAAGAGCCCATGCCAGTAGACTAGGGGTCCCCAACCTTTTCCAGCCTGTGGACACATTTGGAGACAGTGTAGCAGGCACAACACAAAATGGCTGCCACAGGAGGCTGAGCCAGTCACAAAATGGTTGCTGCAGCTTGCTTTCAGTCACACAGTGAAGGTCCTCGTGCTGTGGTGGCAACTGCTGCCCAAAGCAATGTTTTTAGTAATCTGCACAGTCAATCAAATCTCCAGTGGCCAATCTGAAGCCTTGCTGAGCAAAAACCCCACAAGGTGCCACCCACTTTCTAAAAATGCTTGGTGGGCATCAGGAATGGTGTCAGCAGGGGCCATGGTGCCAATGAGCACCATGTTGAGGACCCCCGTAGTAGACAATACTTATTTTGATGGATCAGTGACCTGATTCAATATAAGGCAGCTTCATGTGCTTATGCATCTCAGTACCTTCAACATTTGCTTACTACTTGCCTTAAACCACGTGCCGTTGTAGAAGCACCGGCACAGGCTCATGGGAACACAGCGGTACTCAGCCATAAAGTAGCCCTCGTCGCACTCGCAGCCTTCGGCACAGGTGTGAGGGCACTGGGTGATGCTGGTTGCTTCCCTGCAGCCCCTGGGGCAAGCTTTGGCACACAGTTCATAATGGCTGTTGGCTGGGCATTTCATGGCTGCAAAGAAGATGCGGGGAGGTTATTATATGATGCGGAAGGGGAGAAGAAAGAGGAACAGGAGTGCCTATCGACTATTTTCTAATATTACTAATATTTCCTAATAATGGAGTAATGGGGAGGGGGGATAATCACAGTGGTGTCATTTTTAAAAAAAACCTATCTTGTTTTCTTGTTGTTGCTGTTCCTCTAAGGAACACAGACTGGCACGCATCATTCTCCCTTCTCCATGTTATAGTTGCAACAAGTCTGAGAGGTAGGTTCGGCTGAAAGTGTGTGAGCAGATGAAGTCACTTTCGTGGTTGAGTGGGGATTTGAACCCCAGTTCTAACCTGACATGGTAACCACTACGCTGCACCCTGAAAAAAAGGACAGTGTGTCTCCCCTCCACCAGCCTCCTACCATCTTTGTTTCAACCCACCTCTCACCTGCACCCCTTGATGAATTCAGGGTTCTGGGTTCTGACTAGTTTCTGCTGCTCCCTGTCTTTATGCTTGGCTCAGGTCCTGGGGATACTTTGCCTGCTCTGTCCTCTTTCTCGCTGCTGAGCCCCCCCTTAACCTGCTGTCTGGCTCTTATTTCCCTCCCTATAGCCACCAGGCATACCATCCCTCTTTCATCTTTCGCTATCCGCCTAGTGCAGGTAAGGAAGGTTGGAAACATCCCTGGGCCAGCTGTATGAGATTTGAGCTGAGCTTCTGTTTCTCCTCTGATGCAGGTATTTAGCGAGGAACATGAGCCATTTAGCACTTGCCAAAGGGCAGAAGCCGACGAGCTCTTTGCCCTTAGCTCATGACCCTTGAGTGAGCCAGCCCAGTGGATCCAGGACCAAGATGGACTGCTGTGGATGCAGTACATAGATGTACTGTGAGCTAATGAGGTACTCAGATGTGTACAGACTAAGAATGATGCAGGTGGGCAGTGAATGTGCTCAGTGGAAAGCAGGGTTGCCAGCCAAGCGCTGGTAACCAACAAGAATTTAAAGGGGTGGGGTTATTCAAATTGACATTGTGATCATGCCACAAACCCAGAAGTGGCATCAGAGTGTTGGTGTGATGCTCTAGCATTCCACTGAAACTCTATGGTTTTACCATAAAGTTTTGGTGGAATCCTAGACTGTCACATGGACACACTGATGTCACTTCCAGGTTTGTTTTCCTCATTATTTTTGTCCCACTGACCAGGGCCAGGAGGGTAGTTGGTCTCCTAGAGGGAAGTGACATCAGGGTGTGTCAATATGACACACCCTGAAGTAACATCAGGGTGTCAATATGACGGTCTAGGATTCCACCAAAACTTTATGGCAGACTAAAGTTCTAACACCAAAACTGGCCTCCCTAATGGGCAATCTTCCCTTGGAAGACTGGTTCTAGGGAGAAGCACTTACGACAGAATTGCTCTGTCCTCCAGGAGTTGATCGTGACACCAGCAGCTTGACAAGCAGTAACGTAGCTGTGGATAGACCGGCAAAGGATCACGTGATTCCCTTGTGCCTTGCAGAGGTCATGCACACAGTTGTTGAAGAAGATGGTGGGGCTGATGGTAGGATAGCATGCGCTGAATGGGCCATGTGGTGCCTGCAGTATGCCACACTGGCTGTTGTGCACGTAACTGGCCTTCCGGCTCTCAAGGCAAGATCCACACATCAAAGCACTGCAGTCCTGAGTACAGGCTGTTGTTGGTTTGTTCACAATCCAGCTGGTCACGAGGGCTAGGACGCTCACTGCTCTGTCACCCGTGGGTGTTGAGAAGTCATCCAAACGTTGGTCATTGTAGTTGCCACACAGGCCGCAGACCTGCCTCTGAAAGGAGTGAGGCACTGTGACAACGAGGTGGTAGAAATGGTCAAAGGAGACGCGCAAGCCGAAGTCTGTCTGCAATATGAGGTTGTCGCCGTGGTAGTACACACGCACCCCACCACTCACCAGGCGGAAAGGCAAGGAGCGAGCAGCACCATTTACCTGCAGTGGTAGAGAGTGAGTCAGAGTCAAGTAAGGAGACAGTTCAACATGGCAGCCAGCTCTCAGATGTACCGGAGCCAGTCTCTTATGGAGTTGTACTTCTTGTCTTTGTCAGCTGGTCTGTCTTTTATCTGCCTTTGTTCCTTCCATACGCCTGTTACAAGTCCTGTGTCATTCACCATTCGCTCCTCACATTTATATCCCAATTCCTTCCCGAGGAGCTCAGAATGACAAACATGGATGGAATTATCCCATCTGTTTCCCTCCGATGAATATATTTAAAGCCCTGATCTGAATAACCCAGGCTAGCCTGATCTTGTCACATCTCGGAAGCTAAACATAAGAACATAAGAGACGCCAATGTTGGATCAGGCCAAAGGCCCATCCAGTCCAACACTCTGTCACACAGTGGCCAAAAATACCAGGTGCCATCAGGAGGTCCACCAGTGGGGCCAGGACATTAGAAGCCCCCCCACTGTTGCCCCCCCCCCCAAGCACCAAGAAGACAGAACATCATTTTCCCCAGAGCCCCTATCTATACGCATCACTTGCCCCAGAGCCCCTAACTATACCTTGTGGCTAATAGCCACTGATGGACCTCTGCTCCATATGCTTATCTAATTCCCTTTTGAAGCCGGCCATGCTTGTAGCCGCCACCACTTCCTGTGGCAGTGAATTCCATGTGTTAATCACTCTTTGGGTGAAGAAGGACTTCCTTTTATCCGTTCTAACCCGACCGCTCAGCAATTTCATTGAGTGCCCATGAGTTCTTGTATTGCGAGAAAGGGAGAAAAGTACCTCTTTCTCTACCTGCTCTATCCCATGCATACTCTTATAAACCTC
>NW_015166557.1:0-6105 GCF_001447785.1 Gekko japonicus | reverse complement strand
CCCTGACATCACCGGAAGTGTGTCATAAGGCCACACCCCCTGACATCACCGGAAGTGTGTCATAAGGCCACACCCCCTGACATCACCGGAAGTGTGTCATAAGGCCACACCCCCTGACATCACCGGAAGTGTGTCATAAGGCCACACCCCCTGACATCACCGGAAGTGTGTCATAAGGCCACACCCCCTGACATCACCGGAAGTGTGTCATAAGGCCACACACCCCTGACATCACCGGAAGTGTGTCATAAGGCCACACACCCCGCCCCCAACGGTCCCGGCCGCCACCGCCAGCCTTGCTGCTCCACTGCCGAGCCCCATGAGGGGCCCAGCGGTGGACCTGCAAGGCCAGCAGGAGTGCAAGGAAGCCCTGGAAGGCCCTCCCTGGCCCCAGGCAGGCAGGGGTGGGGAGAGGCAGGGAGGAAGCAACTTACCCTCCCTCTTCTCCTGCCTCCTCCTGGCTGAATGAGGGCCGGAAACGGGGTGGCCGGAAGCAGGGGGCGGGGCTTCGTCATGTGCCCCGCCCCCTTGTACCTCACCCGGGAGAACTGCGATCCCCCGCGATCCCCCCCGAAATGACCTCTGAGTACAACCAGGTTATACACATCTCAGAAGAACATCCCTCGGAAGGGTATGCAGTTTGTATATATGGGCAACCAGTCACTAATCAAAGAAACCATAGAGAGAAATTTTAACACCCATTCTTTGCTGCTGGACCAGCAGAAGTGTCATTTATACCCTGCCTTTCCCCCCAGTGAGGGACCCGAAGAAGCTCACATCATTTGCTTCTCAACTGTCCTATCCTCACAACAACATGGCGAGGCAAGTTAGGCTGAAGATGTGTGACTGGCCCAAGACCATTCTGCAAGTTGACATGGCAGAGTGGAGATTTGAACCCGGCCCTCCCAGAACCTATTCCAGCACTCTAACAGATAACGCCATGCTGGGTGTCAAAGTAGGTTGAACTGAAAGACCCCAGAGGGGATTCAAAGCCTGAACCCCACCCCCAGTCCAAGTTCAGCACTATCCGTACAACACCCTGACACGCTACATGTGCAACGCTTTCACACATGCTAAATAATGCAGTTTCAATCCGCTCTGGCAACTGTTTGCCAGTGGATTTTGACATTTCGCACAGCAAAACCCACTTGCAAAGTGGACTGAAAGTGGATAGAAGTGCGTTATTTAGTGTGTGTGAAAGTGCCCATCTTCTGTGTAAAAATTCCACCATGACTCACCTATTGGCTACAACTATTCGAAGAGGAGGAGGAGGAGGAGGAGGAGGACCAGGAGGAGGAGAATGGATTTATACCCAGCCCTTCACTACCCAAGGGAGTCTCAGTTTACAATCTCCTTTCCCTTCCTCTCCCCACAACAGACACCCTGTGAGATAGGTGGGGCTGAGAGAGCTCTCCCGAGAACTGCCCTTGAGAGAAAATAGCTCTGAAAGAACTTGTAACTGACCCAAAGTCACACCAGTAGCTGCACTTGGAGAAGTGGGGAATCAAACCTGGTTCTCCCAGATTAGAGTCCATGCTCCTAATCATTACACCAAACTGGCTTTCACAAATTTCCCAACCATTCATGTCCTACCAGCACACAACCACCACGACCCCCATGTTGGTCACATGTCTTACCAAGATGAAGCCTCTCCTTTCCCGCATCATGGTGAAGGTGTGGTGATGGGCTGTGACCGACACGGACTTGGTCACAGAGACCTTGCCCCTGGACCGCCTCTCATTCTCCACGTTGACAGCAAAGGATGGAGTGGAGTGCTTGTGCATGCAACTCCGTGTTAAGACATAAGTGCAGTTGCTCTGGACATCGAACGTGAGGCCGTCGAAGGTGAGAAAGTGGGGGTCACCGAACACATGGCAAGTCCCTGTCTTGGCCATGAGGGAGTGGCATGTCTGCACACCATCCACGACGCGACACTCCGCTTGAGCACCACAGGAGGAAGTCCGGCACTGCATGATGCCGCCCGCGTGGCAAACGCATTGTTCCTTGCAGAACCCGTTGGGATAGAAGGACTCGCCCACCTTGTAGTAGAAGCCCTGGTGGAGGCAACCACACTGGGAGACAGGGACACACACGTCACCACTCAGAACAAAACCCGCGTCACACACACACCCTTCGTGGCACATGTTGTTGCAGACTGTCTGGTCAAAGAGGCTGCGGCACGTCACGGGGCAGTTGCTGGCACAGATTTCATAATGGCTATTTGCCGGGCAGTCTGGCCCTGGAAGACAAGATCAGAAACACGGCTAAGCGGATTGCCAAGGAACCGTCCCTCTGCCTCTAAACCCATGCAGCATCAAAACTGCCTCAAGGATATGCGAGTCCACCTGTAAGATCATTCAGCTCAATCTGGACCTGATCAGAGAAGTAGGGTTGCCAGGTTTCCCCCCCCCGACTACTGACAGGGGAAAGGGGGGGGGTTGAGTTGCAAGATCTGGGTTGGCAGATGCTGCTGAAGATTTGGGGATGGAGTTTGGGGAGGACAGGGACCTCAGTGGGGCACATGTTGTTGTTGTTGTTGTTGTTGTTATTGTTGTTACTACTACTGCTGCTATTACTACTACTACTAGTACTACTACTATCATCATCATCATTAATTTAATTTATACCCCGCCCTATCCCACAAGTGGGCTCAGGGTGGCTTACAACCAGTGTTCCCTCTAAGCTGAGTTAGTGTGAGCCAGCTCACAGTTTTTTAGCCTCTGGCTCACACATTTTTGTCTTAGCTCAGGAAGGGGTGGCTCTGGAGCAAACTAATTTATGCAGCAGCCAAATTGCTCGCTCACAGCTTTAATGCCAGTAGCTCACAAGGTAGAATTTTTCCTCACAGCTTTAATGCCAGTAGCTCACAAGGTAGAAGTTTTCCTCACAAGACTCTACAACTTAGAGGGAGCATTGCTTACAGCATAAGATTCATAAAACCAATAAAACCAATAACGCAACAGATGGCACAATAAACAATAACAGGAAGGACCCTTGCCTCATGTCGGGTGAATAAAAACTCCAGTGCCCAAGTAATGTTACCTAAAGCAGCAGGGCACGGGGAAGGGGTCGTGAACAGGGGAGGCCAGATTGGCTCCATGTCCTCCACCTCAGCTGAAAGCCTGGTGGAAGAGCTCCGCTTTAGAGGCCCTGTAGGACTGCAGGGCCCTGATCTCGAGTGGGAGCATGTCCCACCAGGTTGGGGCAAGGGCTGAAAAAGCCCCGGCCCTGGTTGAAGCTCCATTTTCTCCGGGGGAACTGATCTCTGTAGTCTGATGATGAACCGTCATTCCAGGGGTTCCCCAGGTCCCACCTGGAGGCTGGCATCCTTACAAGAGAAGTCAAATAATTAACAATGTTAATACAGATAACCAAAAAACAAATCAGTTTAGATCCTGAAGTTTTCCTTTTAAAGGTATTTCCTGATCATTGGAAGAGAAATGAAAAATATCTAATTTTACACGTAGTAACAGCTGCAAGGATTTTACTTGCAAAGGCATGGAAAGGTGAACAGGTACCAACCAAGGAGGAGTTGATAAGTAAAATAATTGAGGTTGCAGAAATGGATAACTTAACACAGAAAGTCAACGGAAACATGAACACTATATTTCAGAATGTATGGTCACCGTTTTATAGGTGGCTGGATTTATAAGAAAGGAAAATTGTAAGCTGTAATATTGTTGGAAGAGGAGGTGATCTGCTTTTGTTGTAGTGGGTGGTGGGAGTGGTGTGTTTGAGGTTTATTAGTGGGAGGGATTAGGTGGTGGGATAAGAGGGGATTGTATATATGACTGTGTGTTTTTTGAAAATGAATAAAGACCTTATTATAAAAAAAAGGAGAGAAGTCAAATAATTCATTCTTTTTTTCAAAATTAGACTAAGGAGACAACCTTTTTTCCTTTTCTTTTCTTATTTTTGCTGTTGTTCTGTGGCAGTAGCTCTGGTTTAATTCCTGTATGCTTTCTTGTATATGCAGACTTACCGCAGAAGCCGGGGGACCTCCACTCCTTGATCTTGGCACCGGCTGCTTGGCAAGCCGCCGCATAGGAGGAGACAATGCGACATATAACCTCTTTGTTGTCCCTGTTGGAGCAATAGTCAAAGACACAGTCTCGGAAGTAGACGGTAGGCGGGACCTTGCTGTGGCAGTCCCCGAAGGGACCGTGCTGATCCAATAGGATGCCACACTCCTTCCCCTTCCTCTGGGCGAGCTCCACTTGCCCGATATCCGCACATTCCTTCTTTTCCACCTCTGTGCAACCCGGGATGTCCCGAACCTTCCAGGCTCTGCCAAAGTCTCTTGGAATCGGTACTGACACTCCTCGCCGGTTCTGCAAGTCATCCTCTGGATTCCTGTTGAAATTGCCACACAAGCCGCACAAATGACCGGTGTAAAGTCCTGGCACCGTGAGACGGATATTGTTCCTCCAGTCGAACATCATGGTAAATCCAAAATCGGCCTTGATCACGATATCCCAGCCCTGGCGGTAAATGGAGACTCTGCCGTGTTCAAAGTTGTAAGGCAGGTTGATTAACAAGCTGTTGAGCTGGAGGAGCACGGGAGAGAGAAAGGTGAACATCATCCCCATCCTTCCATGTTAACCTTTCAAGAAAAAACAACAACAACTGGGGAGGCAGGTTAGCCTGAGAGAGAGAGTGACCAGCTCAGGTTCATTCAGACAGCTGCCATTATCGCATGGCACTGTGTGTAGTATAGCCGGGAGATCCTAAGATTGTCTGGCAGCCAGAAGTTAGCATTATGCACCACTAGGTGGCGAGCTAGACTTGTTCTTGAGGCAAGAGACGTTTCAGAGGTGGCTTGCCATTGCCTGCCTCTGTGTCATGACCCTGGTATCCTTTGGAGGTCGCTCTTCCAAATACTAGCCAAGGCTGACCCTGCTTAGCTTCCGAGACCTGATGAAATCGGGCCAGCCTGAGCCATCCAGGTCAGGGCTGGGGATTTGAGTGTGAGATCCTACTTTGTGTGTGAGATCCTACTTTGACACTCTAGTTGCTATACCATTGCTGGCTCTCCTAGTTTAGTTGTTTCTCCTACTTATTTAATTTAGTTATTAATTTTTAAAATATTTATACTTTACTGTCAGTGACACTCATAGGCTGATTTCGCACTAGAGCTGCCTCGTGGTTGCACCGCCGTTTGCCCCGACATTGTTTGTCAATTTCACACCCGAAGCTGCGGGGCTGCATTTTGACTCGCGGCTTCACCCGATTCCCCCTGCAGTTTTGTGATCCTGTTTTTTGAGACAGCTCTAGTGTAAAATCAGCCATATACTCAGGCCAGGGCCCTGCCGATCTGATGTACACAGATTCCCTGCGATTCCTCCTTGGCCTGGGCGTATGCCCGTACTTTGTTGGTGCTCCCTTTTCCCTAGTCTCTCCCCTGTGCACGCTCCCCTTCACACCTCTGTGCCCTGTTCTCCCTGGTGCCCCTCAGTCTCACTTGTTCTTCGGACCAGGGCTTCCTTTGGGCTGCCGGTCCTCTCTCATGCCAGTCTCCTCCTCTGTTCTAAGGCTTGGAAGTCTGGCCTTGACCCTCTACCTGCTTCCCGCTACCCCCTCTCCCTGGAATTATACACTGGAATTATACATTACAGGCAGCTGATCCCAGAAGGGAGTCTTGCTGCCACATGCTGCACTAACTGAAGCTTCCAAGGTGTCTTCAAAGGCAGCTATCAGATAGAGACAGTAGTCCAATCTGGGGCTCATAGTAACATGGATCAGGGTGGCTACAACAGCAGACGCGAGGTACGGGGGTAGCTTATGAGCCAGATATAATTTAAAGAAGGGTCTCCTAGCAATGGCGCTGACCTGCTTATCCATCAAGGCCTGGACCAGGAACACAGCTCTGAACTTGATCTACCAGAGAAAGCTTAATCCCCCTAAAGCTGATAGATCAATCCCAGCTAAGCAGTCGGCCTTCCCAAACAGTAACCAGTCTTCCTGAACTAAGGAGAGACTGACTAGGACCGAGACCTTGCATTAGGACAGGTAGAAGAGTTTGGGGACCAGTTCTCCCACTTACCATAGAGATTTGCCCAAATCCTAGACTGTCATATTAATGTCATGCTGATGACATGACATCAC
>NW_015166556.1:101137-106545 GCF_001447785.1 Gekko japonicus | reverse complement strand
CTGCAGTCAGGACGGTGTTGGCCCGGGGTGTTTGAATGGGGTTTCGAACGTCCTCTTTTTCTGTTCAGTCTCTTGAAAGGAAGGGCTAGCAACAGGTTCGGAGCCTCCTCCTTCAATGACAGGCATTCAGATTAATTTAAGGAACTGTAATTTAACTGCCCACTTAAAAATTTGAAATTCCTGGCTATGGGCCTGCTTGCAGTTATGCACTCGGAAGTGATGTCATGACTATCATGGCCACACTCTAGGGATCTCTCATCGAGATCTGGGAAATTCCTAGACCATCACTGTGACACTCAGTGTTCGGAACCTCTAAGCAGAAGTGATGTTGTGGTGTTGCATGCTGGGATGCTCACCATGCCCAACCCTGAAAGCTGCCAGGGACTGCTGGTAGATGGCCGGTGACCTGCCTCAGCCCGTATGATGAAGGGGACCTATCGTATGCAAGGATGTGAACCAACCATCTGGGAAAACCTATGTACATACGTAAGTGCCTTCAAGTCACAACCGTCTTATTGTGACCCCAGCAAGGAGCTTTCAAGACAAGTGAGAAGCAGAGGTTGTCTTCCGTTGCATTCTTCTGCAGAGGTTTTTCTCTGGTTGTCCCCCGTCCAAGTACCGACCTTGCTTGGCTTCTTAGTTCTGATGAGATTGGGCAATACCACACCACCTTCCCTCCCCTAGGAAAACCTACCTTGGTGTAAATGACATGTATTACATTTCATAGGAACATAAGAGAAACCAATGTTGGATCAGGCTAATGGCCCATCCAGTCCAACACTCTATCACACAGTGACCAAAAAGACCAGGTGCCATCAGGAGGTCCAGCAGTGGGGCCAGGACACTAGAAGCCCTCACACTGTTGTCCCCCTCCAAGCACCAAGAAGACAGAGCATCCCTTGCCCCAGACGGAGAGCTCGAGTTCCTATCTGTTATGTAGTGGGTAGCCGCATGGATGGACGACAGACAACGACGTAGTGCATAGCACGCTTTATTAGGCACACAACAAGACATGCGGACAAACGGCCGGCAGGCCAACTATATACACACCTGGGGACGCCCCCTGGTCACCATTGGTGGGTTTGAATCCCCCGCCATGGCTCCCATTGGTTCCCCTGTGGAGGGACTAGAATCCTAGTCCCCATTGTCTTCCAGGACTGAAGCTCAGGTATGTGCGCTGGCCTCCGGTGGCGGTCAGTGGACACAACACCCCTCCCCCCATAGTCCGGAACCCCCCCAGGTGACATAGTCTTTCAGGTACGCTGGGGGCTGTCGCACCCTTGCTGATCGTCTGGGGCCCTGTGCTGGAGCCCCCTGGGTTCTGACCTCAGGTGCAGAATCATGCGGTGGAGCTGGGGCTTCAACCTTCTCCTGTTCGGGTTCTGGGGACCCCACCTCCGCTGTCGGGGTCGGCGCTCAAACTTCTCTCGACAACTAGGGCTATTTTTGGGCAGGAGTTCCGGCTGGCTCCCAAGTTGGCCACACCGAGCATGAACTCATTAGCATAATAGGCCACACCCAACAGCAGAAACTCATTAGGATTGGCTACATTAGGGGTGTGTGGCCTAACATGCAAAGGAGTTCCTGCTACAAAAAGCCCTAGGTTTTGACAACAAACAAGGTAAACAGAATAAGAAGCAAAAGGTGGGTGTGGCTGGATGACCACACTTCTGGTAACATGGGGGTGTGGCCTAATGCACTAAGAGCTGTGCTGTCAGGGGTGTGGCCTAATATGCTAATGAGTTTCTGCTTTTGGGTGTGGCCTATTATGCTAATGAGTTCCTGCTGGGCTTCTTCTACAAAAGAGCCCTGTATGACAACTGAGGCCCAATCTGCATCTAACATTTCCTCCGCTGTCTTACCAAAACCACGCGGAAACAGAAGTTCCCCTCTACATGGCATGCCCACTTTCACTTTGACTGATTGTCGCGTTTTATGGCAGTGTCCAGACTGCATGCCGCTTTCACTTTGTTTGGTCTCTTGGCTTTATGATAGCCATCTGCATAAATTCATGGCTGTTTTATGGCCATTCAGGGGTGACTCTGCAGTCAGGACGGTGTTGGCCCGGGGTGTTTGAATGGGGTTTCGAACGTCCTCTTTTTCTGTTCAGTCTCTTGAAAGGAAGGGCTAGCAACAGGTTCGGAGCCTCCTCCTTCAATGACAGGCATTCAGATTAATTTAAGGAACTGTAATTTAACTGCCCACTTAAAAATTTGAAATCCCTGGCTATGGGCCTGCTTGCAGTTATGCACTCGGAAGTGATGTCATGACCATCATGGCCACACTCTAGGGATCTCTCATCGAGATCTGGGAAATTCCTAGACCATCACTGTGACACTCAGTGTTCGGAACCTCTAAGCAGAAGTGATGTTGTGGTGTTGCATGCTGGGATGCTCACCATGCCCAACCCTGAAAGCTGCCAGGGACTGCTGGTAGATGGCCGGTGACCTGCCTCAGCCCGTATGATGAAGGGGACCTATCGTATGCAAGGATGTGAACCAACCATCTGGGAAAACCTATGTACATACGTAAGTGCCTTCAAGTCACAACCGTCTTATTGTGACCCCAGCAAGGAGCTTTCAAGACAAGTGAGAAGCAGAGGTTGTCTTCCGTTGCATTCTTCTGCAGAGGTTTTTCTCTGGTTGTCCCCCGTCCAAGTACCGACCTTGCTTGGCTTCTTAGTTCTGATGAGATTGGGCAATACCACACCACCTTCCCTCCCCTAGGAAAACCTACCTTGGTGTAAATGACATGTATTACATTTCATAGGAACATAAGAGAAACCAATGTTGGATCAGGCTAATGGCCCATCCAGTCCAACACTCTATCACACAGTGACCAAAAAGACCAGGTGCCATCAGGAGGTCCAGCAGTGGGGCCAGGACACTAGAAGCCCTCACACTGTTGTCCCCCTCCAAGCACCAAGAAGACAGAGCATCCCTTGCCCCAGACGGAGAGCTCCTATCTATACCTTGTGGCTAATTGCCACTGATGGACCTCTGCTCCATATGTTTATCCAATTCCCTCTTGAAGTTGTCCATGTTCGTAGCCGTCACCACCTCCTGTGGCAGTGAATTCCACATGCTAATCACTCTTTGGGTGAAGAAGTACTTCCTTTTATCTGTTCTAACCCGACCGCTCAGCAATTTCATGGAGTGCCCACGAATTCTTGTATTGTGAGAAAGGGAGAAAAGGACTTCTTTCTCGACCCGCTCTATCCCATGCATAACCTTATAAACCTCGATCACGTCACCCCTCAGCCGTTGTTTCTCCAAGCTAAAGAGCCCCAAGCAAAATATCCAAAGAAATATCCCAAACATGCACTTTCCCATTTGGAATTGGCCGAAATTATAGCACAGCAATCACAGTGGTGGTTTCAGAGAACTCTCCTTTGGACTGCAGTGCTCCCTTCCGCTTTGAACAAAAGTGTCAGTAATCCTCGCAAGCGCGGCATTCTGCAGAACAAATCTCGACTGCATTGCCTAAATGGGAGGGAGGCAGGGAGAACGGATCCCATGCCAAATAGTTCGCTTCACCCCTCCTCCGTGTCGTTGGAGCCGAAACCCCTGGAACCGGTACCGTGCAATTTGCCATCCATTCCTCTTCAGCCCAGGCATTGCGGGGCCGGGCTGGATTACTTTGTGTCTTCTGTTCAACAGTCTGTTTCTCTGCAGGTACCAAAGGCTTTATTTAAGCATCCGCCGCTGCCATTTCCCAGCTCCGCTCTGGGAGCCAAACAGAAGCTGCCCATTTGAAGCGGAGCCCAGAGCTCAAAATAGCCCCCATATGCCGATATCTTTCCCCCTCACACCAACTTAGGGTGGATGCACCTCATTATTTTTAATTCTGCCTCCGCCGGCTTTGCTATTATCGCCTTGGAGTCGGCGCTGACCTAAATAGAAGTGGGCGTGGGCGGCGCTTGAGTTTGAGGTGCCACTTCGAAAACCTGCATGGGCCTCCATCTGTGAATAAATGCTTTTTTTTAAAAAGGAACAGAGGCCTGGAAAAGGCAAAGTTGTATTTGTGTGTGTGTGTCTAGAAGGACTGAGGGTGCCAAAGCTAACAAAAGGCAGGGCCCTGGAAGCTTGGTGTCGTATTTATAAAGCCCCTTGTGTGGGAGCAGATATTCTATACAAACAGTTGTGTAGTTCGCAGCCAGCTCTGACCGGTTCGTGTGAACAGAATGATTGATCAGAGGCACTGATGCTGCAGCAGAGGAAAGAAACAAGACCTTGTCTAAATGAAGAGCTCTTGCAACGTTTTTGTTTCTGGAGGTGGAGGGGGGAGAGAGCCATCCTGCACAACTCATTTCTAGCAGCAATGCTTGGTCCTTCCTCAGGCCACCTGCTGCAGAACAACTGAACGTTCAGTGCAAACTGTTCATTTGTTTATCTAAACAACAGTTGGCATACGGTTGATCATGCGAGGGAAAAAAAGAGAGAAAAGCAGATTGTCCGGGCCGATTCTCAGACATTATTTGCCATGGCTTCCCACTTCCATCCACTACTATCACTGGGGTTGAGTCTCTACTCCTCCGCAGGCAGCTGCTGGTGTGACCTTGGGTCAGTTACAAGTTCTCTCAGAGCTGTTCTCTCATGAGCAGTTCTCGAAAGAACTCCCCTTGCCCCATACTACCTCCCAGGGTGTCCGTTGTGGGGAGAGGGAGGGAAAGGAGATTGTAAGCTGTTCAGACTCCGAGTGAAGGGCGGGGTATAAATCCAGTCTCTCCTCCTTCTTCTCCTCCTCTTCTTCTCTCTTCCCTGTCTGCCCTTTGCCACTTTCTTTACATAAAGTGACTACTAACTTACTGATGGCTCTGACCTGGATGGGCCAGGCGAGCATGATCGTGTCCGATCTCAAAAGCTAAGCAGGCTGGGCCCTGATCAGTACTGGGATGGGAGCAGGTCATTTTTTTCTGGGGGAACATGCCAGAACAGAGTGCTGGAACCACTTTGTGCAAGTGGAGGAGTGGGGACTCAAACCCGGTTCTCCCAGATTAGAGTCCATACACTTAACCACTACACCAAACTGGCTCTCAACACCAAACTGGCTCTCACTACACCAAACTGGAGTTTTATTTCCCTCCAGGGGCTTAAAATGAGTCAGAGGTGGCTCTTTCTTCTAGGACCATGGTCAGTGGAAGGAGGGGGTTCTCCAAGGTCTGCAGTAGACCTTGCAGTAGTATTGGTCTGCAGTAGAAGCACATGATTTTGAGTCTAATTATACCTTAAATATGGAGCTGCGGTGGCTCAAGTGGTTAAGACGCTGAACTGCAGGCTGTGGAAGGTCAGTAGTTCAGCAGTTCAAGACCCGGGTGCTGCAAGACAGGGTGAGCTCCTGTCTCTAGTTCCAGCTCCTGCCAACCTAGCAGTTCGAAAGCAAGAAATTGCAAGTAGATAAATAGGTAC
>NW_015166556.1:84449-100210 GCF_001447785.1 Gekko japonicus | reverse complement strand
AGGCCCCCCGGGGGGGGGGGGCAGAACTCTAGAAGCCCTCCCGCTGTTTTCCCCCCCCCCGCACCAAGAATACACAGCATCACTTCCCCAGATATAAGAACATAAGAGAAGCCATGTTGGGTCAGGCCAATGGCCCATCCACTCCAGCACTCGGTGTCACACAGTGACCAAAAATCCAGGAGCCATCAGGAGGCCCAGCAGCTGGGTGATCACTCAATGGATCACCAGGGAAAAACTAGAGGGATGACTTTGTGCAACATCACTTGCGAGTGAAGACCCTGAAAATAATTTCACCATGTTGGGTGACTCTAGGAATCCCCCCCCCCGTCTCTGTAGTCTACCACAGAGATCAGGGAACGTCTGCAGTGTCGCTGGACAAGGTGATGGCATTTTCCTGGAAGTGACATTGTGGTGTTGTGTGGCACTTCCCTCCCCAATCCCCCCCCCCAAAGCTCCCAAGGGTTCCATGATCCTGGACTGCTCAAAATGGCACAAAGGATTTGAGAGCAGGTGTTGCAAGGCCATTGATTTGCTAGGACATATAAAAGGGTGTAGGTTGCAGGCATTTTTAGGGGGGGGAGGAGCCTATTGAGAGTTTCATTGTATTTTGTATGTTTTAAATTTGAATTTGTAAGCTGTCTGGAGGCTCAGGGAAAAGTGGAGTATAACTATTTAAATAAATAAAAATATTAGGACATTGATTTTTTAAGATGGCTATATTGTTTGTTTTCAGGCAGTTTGCATCCAAAGTATAGGACCCCCTAAGCTTTATGATCAACCAATCAGTCCCTTCTCCAGGTACCATCATTGCTCCAGCTCTTATTGTCCTGTACTAGGAACAGGGCCTTTTTGCCGTGGCCCCTAAATTATGGAAATTTGAATAGCTCCATCTGTTGTCTTCTTCTATCAAAATATGTCTCATTAAACTTCGGGAAGCTGATTTATTACTTTTATTAGAGTTATTGTCTCCAGAACCCTTATTTTCCACCATTTGATTTGTGGTCTTAGATATTTTACTCAGGTGCATCAGGAATTCGATATCTAAATATTAATCATTGTTTTAATATTTTATATCAGCTTGAGAGGGGATACAGATACTGCAAATACATACGTTTTTTATCTCTCTTCAAGGGTCCTGAATAAACTTTGCTGCGGAAGGCCATCAGGAGAACGCTAGGTTTCTTATCCTCTATTCAGAAGGACGAAAATGGGGGAGAGAGAGAGAGATGGCTGCATTTTATGAACTCTCAAGAGAATACAGACAGTGATCTCTTCCTCCTAGACACTTCCAGTATTCGAGCCCCTTGCCTCCACCACAAATCCCCCACTATTGTACTCTTTTCTCCTAGCCAGCGCAAGTTTTCTCCCATTCCCTTTCTCTTGCCCCGAACCCCATCATCCATCACCGATGCCGTCCAGACCGCAAAGGCGGCTTTCTAGCAAGTACATTCGGCAGCCAACGGGGAAAGAGATTGATGTCTCTGCACCAGGACGTTTTTGGCCAGCAGAGCGCTTCGGCAATATGATAAGCCCAAAGTAGCAGCTGGTCTCATCACTTAGTCGAAAGCCTCATTTTCTGCAAACATTTTGGGTGCGATAATGGACTCCTTTTATTGCTGTGATTAGGCAGCAAATTATTCCATTAAATTGGAGTTATTATTATTATTCTTATTTATTTAGAGAGTGCCAACAGGGCTGCTCAGATAGGGATGGAAGTCGGTTTTGCTCCTGAGTGTTAAAAAAAAAAAGGCATGTAACACAGTCATATATCACTGCAGGGCCCCACCAGCAACCTCATACAATTAGGAGGGTCGCTATGGGTTCTGGCAAAGATCAGCTTGGAAATTTTAAGAGGAGGAACAACGGTACCGCAAATCAGAAAAGGAAGACCTCCTTCCAAGAATGGTGTGAATCACAACATAACGGAGTGTTCTTGGAAGGGAATTGTGATTCTGGAAGGCGTTCGGAGGGATGTGAGAACTGGTGTGATCCTCCTGGAACAGAGATTAATTCCAAAAAGGATAGTAATATCTGTGCTAGTTTCAGAGGATAGCTGTGTTGGTTTGAAGTAGAACAGTTAGATTCGAGTCCAGTAGCCCCTTAGAGACTAACAAGATTTTGGACATATAAATAGGAAAGGCCACGAACCGGCAGACAAAATAGTTTATCATGAGTGTTGGGCGGTTCGTGAAGCAATGTTCAGAAACCGAAGAACTGCCACGAACTTTCATGAATTTTGACGCAGTTCGCGGTGGTTCGTGAAGAGCGGAAAACGGGGATTTAAATTAGATTAGAGTCCGCCGCTACACCAAACTGGCTTGCAAATGGCATCATAAATGAAATAAATAAATGTTTCTTCGCTGCTCAGTCCATTATACTGAGCTCTCGTTTTTGCGTATTCCATGCAGCCTTTCTCTACATGGTGTTCCGGCCAATATATCAACGGCTAAGTTCCTTCGCTCGCTTGTTTTGCAATGCCAGGGTGGGTAGGGAGTAAAGAATGAAATGAATTAGGGGTTGTTGTTGTTTTTGGTTAGCTGTTGCCTGCATTAAAAAAAAAATCTTGTGAAAGCAAGTGAATCAAATGAGTTTCTTCACTGTTTTTTTTTTAACATTCTCCTTTCGTTTTTAAGATGAGCACACCCATCCTAATGGCAATTCAGAGAGGTCTGACGCAGTGATGTTTTGCTGTATAAATTTACACTGAGAGACTTTTTTAAAGAAATCCCCTTGCCTACTATGCTTCCCTTTGAAACTCCCACCCCAGGTGGATAGGTCACATAGGAAGCTGCCTTCTTCTGAATAACACCATCATAGTCAGTATTGTCTCCTCTAGGGGTCCCAAGTTGGTTATTGTTTTGAGTCTGTAGATACCATTTGAAATTTAAGAGGGGCTATCCATTGAATTTGCAGATGACACCAAATTGGGAGGAGCAGAGAACACATCAGAAGATAGAGAATTCAAGGAGGTCTGAACATGCTGGGAAAGTGGGTGGATGTGAACAGGATGGGTTTAACAAGGATAAGTACCGAGTTCTGCATCTGGATAACAAAAATGAGGAACACACATACTGGATGGGGGATACACTTCTGGGTAGCAGCGTGTATGAACAAGATCTTGGGGTACGGGTGGACCATAAGTTAAATATGAGCAGCCAGTGTGATGTGGCAACAAAAAAGGCTAATGCGATCTTGGGTTTATCAACATAACAAGCTCGTAAAACACATTACATTAGCTCCATTACCATTTGAGAAGTCAGTTTTAGTCGCTAAAGGATAGCGATTAAGGTTTATTGTTCTGTAGATTGTTTGGGTTTGGCTGTGTCTTTAAGTTTTTCTTTGGTTAACCACTTACTGTACTGGTTACTTCTTTTGACATGTTTGATTATGCTGTTATGTTGTTTTACTCTTCTTAATATTTTTTTTAAAAAAACATAACATCCAAATCATAAGATGTGCTGGTCCCACTGTACACTGCATTGGTCAGGCCGCACCTGGAGTATTGTGTGCAGTTCTGGAGGCCTCACTTCAAAAAGGAGTTCCACCCCCAAATGGCTGCCAGAGTAGGTGGAGCCAAATTCTAAATGGCTGCTTCAGGAGGTGGAGCAAAATGCAGTACTTCGGTCCCGTTCACACGAGGGAATTTGGGCCGGGAGCATGACGGTTCGGGGGCGGATCAAACGGCCGCGATCACACCACAACATCTGGGAAGCGTAGTGCTTCCGTCCCCGAACTGGCCCATCCACGCGATAAGGCACATCAAGTTGGAACCACCTACCGAGGTAGTTCATCTCCATGGTGCGGCTCAAACTGGGAGTCTGATCGCCGGCGCGTCCTTGCGCCGGCGCGTCCCAGGTTCTTAGCCAAACTGCGCATGCTCCGACATGTGCAGTTTGGCTGGCCTGCCGTCAGCTCTGTGTTTTCTCCCCGGCGTCTGATCATGCCGGGGAGAAAAGGCGGCGCGGCCAGGGGATCCGTGGGATCCCACCGCGCCGTTTCAACTTTGGCGCGGCTTTTAAAAGCCACGCTTTTTGCCGGCTTTTCCCCTGCCGTGTGGCAGGGGCCTTCCTCCTTCAAACCTCCTGGGAAGAAGGAAATCCTGAAGGTGTAATGGAACCGCACACTGACTAAAGTAACCCCAAATGCTTATCAGTCCTTCTCATTCTCCAGTGGAAAGCCCTTTCATTCAAATAAAGACAGCCAATAACAGGCCCTGATTTACCATGTCCCCACCCACTTTCTAAAAAGCTTGGTGGGGGGAAAGGGAAGTACTGACGGGCACCCACAGATACCACGCTGGGGAACCCTGGTCTATTCATAGCGGCAGTGGGTCTCCAAGAACTCAGAAAGAAGTATCTCACACTACCTACTGACTGATCCTTTGAACCACAGGGCCTGCAAAATGGAGCTCTTCCGCCAGGCCTTCGATTAGGAGCTGCTACCAACAACACCTGAACTGGGGTAAGGCCCTCTTTGTCAACAGCAACAGGCCTGTGAAGTCAACAGCAACAGCCTCGGGCCGTATGTTTTTTTGTTACATTGGCTACATCATGGCCAGTTTGGTGTCGTGGTTAAGTGCGCAGACTCTAATCTGGGAGAACCGGGTTTGATTCCCCACTCCTCCACTTGCTCCTGGCTGGATGACTTTGGGCAAGCCGTAGTTCTGCCAGAGCTGTCCTTGAAAAAGAGCAGTTTCTGTCAAGAGCTCTCTCAGCCCCACTGTTATGCCAACTCCTCCAGGAAATTCCTGGAGACCCAATCCAAGCAACACAACCAAACAGCAATCCCTGAATACACAATGCATAGGTATTCATGCTAGAGACACACATAAGCAGCATCACCACTATACAGAAATACAAACATAAGCTCATATCGTTACACCACCTACCTCACAAGGTGTCTGTTGTGGGAAGGGGAAGGGGAAGGAGTTTGTAAGCTGCTCTGAGACTCCCTTAGGTAGTGAAGGTCGGGGTATAAATCCAATCTCTTCTTCTTCTTCTTCTTCTTCTTCTTCTTCTTCTTCTTCTTCCTCTTGTATGTAGATCAGGATATACTGCTACCTGGAACCTTCTGTATGCCAAGCAGAGGCTCCTCTCCCCTTTCTCCCCACAGCCCCTCCCGTTTCCCCCCACAGCAGTCCGAACTTAGGTTCGGAATCCTAATGTGGCTCAAAGTCAGAAGGGTGAGGATTTTTTATTTTATTTCTGTCATAAAGTTTTTAATACCTGCAATACAACACACCATGCCAAAGGGGGGGAAGAAAGGGACAGTGAGGAAAGAGGAAAACAAGCCAATCCAGGCACTTATTCTTGGACAACTGTTCTACCACACAGTTCCATGGTGACCAGATGGAACGGTTGCTGCGGGAGAACATTCTGGCAAGGTGGGGAGCCAAATGACAGGCAGTCGGTCCCACATGGGCTGATGGAGGGGAGCTGTCTCTCTCGGACATAGCCAGGTGGAACTGCTGCCGAATGAGATTGTTCGGCGAACTGTCCACGGGTAACTGGGAGGAGAGTTAACGTGACAATGTTGGACGAGGATCTCGGAGATGAAGGTTTGGATACCTGCTACGCCATGGAAGATGGCTGGGTGACCTTGGACCAGTCACCCACTCTCAACTTAACTTAGAAGAGCGGAAGAAGAGATTGGATTTATACCCTGCCCTTCACTCAGAGTCTCAGAGCAGCTTACAAACTCTTTTCCCTTCCCCTCTCCACAACAGACACCCTGTGATGTAGGCGGGGCTGAGAGAGCTCTGACAGAAACTGCCCTTTCAAGGACAGCTCTGAAAGAACTATGGCTTGCCCAAGGTCATCCAGCAACTGCATGTGGAGAAGTGGGGAATCAAACCCGGCTCTCCCAGATTAGAGTCCGCACACTTAACCACTGCACCAAACTGGCTCACCCGGTTGCTGTGAGGAGACAGTGGAGGAGAACAGAGTGATGCCAACTACTTTGAGTCCCCACTGAAGAGAAAAATAGTGAAAAGCCCAGTGGCATGTTTAAGACTAACAAACTTTATGGTAGCATACGTTTTTGAGAAACACAGCTGTTTCTTGACACGGCTTCTTCACACAAGCCAGATAACCCAGGGGTGAGGAGTGGCTTTTTGCCCCAGAGCAAAGTAAAGCGCAGCAGCCTGACCACACATCCCACTTTCTAAAAGTGGAGTTCCCGTGGTACACCGTTAGGTGCCGATCACACGGCTATCCTGCAGTCTGGCAAAGAAGTGGCACGGTGCAAGCACACCAGCAATCGCTAGGCGCCGCTTCCGTGGCAAACGGGATTTTTTTTCTCGCCAAAGTTTGCGCATGTGCATGATCGTTTGTGCGCATCCTGTGGAGACTTACAAAAAAAAAAATCCGGTTTGCGATGGGACATGGACGGGCGCTGGATGCCATGGGATTCACGTGGAAACGCAATCAGACGCCCACCCTTTCCCCGTGTTTTCCGGAAACTAATATCTCATATGTGGTAATTTTTTACTCAGCATCTTCAGTGAGAAGCCACGGGTTAGCCACGGGTGCGCTATGCCTCACAGATGTTCCGGTGTGATTGCGCCCAGAAAATCCGTGGAACAATCAGGCCTTCAGTGCAGCAAATGCTCTGTGTGAACAGGGCCTGTCTTCATCAGATACATGGAGGGTATGAAGAAACTGACCAGAGATATATAGGTGGAAGAAGAAGAAGAGATTGGATTTATACCCCACCCTTCACTTGAAGTCTCAGAGCGGCTTACAAACTCCTTTCCCTTCCCCTCCCCACAACAGACACCCTGTGAGGTGGGTGGGGCTGAGAGAGCTCTTTTCAGAACTGTCCTTGAGTAAGAACATCTCTGACAGAACTATGGCTTGCCCAAGGTCATACAGCAACTGCAAGTGGAGGAGTGGGGAATCAAATCTGGTTCTCCCAGATTAGACTCCACGCACTTAACCAGTATACCAAACTAGCTCTCAAGGGCCAGTTTGGTAAGGGTAGGGGGGGAAGGATGCGGAGAGTGCCATGTAAAATGCACAGTTTGTTAGTCTTAAAGGTGCTACTGGGCTTTTTACTATTTTGAAGAAGAAGAAGAGATTGGATTTATACCCCACCCTTCACTCGGAGTGGTCTACAAACTCCTTTCCCTCCCCCTCCCCACAACAGACACCCTGTGAGGTAGGCGGGGCTGAGAGACCTCTGACAGAAACTGCTCTTTTTCAAGAACAGCTCTGAGAGAACTGTGGCTTGCCCAAGGTCATCCAGCAGGTGCAAGTGGAGGACTGGGGAATCAAACCCGGTTCTCCCAGGTTAGAGTCCGTGCAGTTAACCACCACACCAACCTGCAGCAACGGACTAACATGGCTACCTCCTGTGAGTCACTGAGGAGAAACTTAGGGTATAAATGAAGTTCTTTAAAAAGTAAATAAATTAAATTAAATTCAAAAGTGGTTCTGTATTCCCAATTTTCCCTCCTGAGGTCATTCTTTCCGCTAAGAAGTGGCTCTTGAAGCAATGATACCCACAAGCCCCGCACGCAAGATGTATTCTGTGTATGGGGTCTGCTCTTTCAGGAGTGGTCTGGGGCCAGATGTGCTGTCTCTGCTTGCCCTCGTGAATGAGCCTGGCGGCTCTACACCCCCCCCCGCACATTTTGCAGCAGAGTTTTATTTATTTACTTCTTTACTTATTTCATTTATAACCTTCTTCTTTTCTCCCCAGTGGGGACCCAAACTTGCTTACATCATTCTCCTCTCCTCCGTTTAAAAAGAACAAACCCACATCAGCTCTGAGAGCATGGTTATGTTAAGCTAAGAACATGTGACTGGCCCAAGGGCTCCCAGAAACAGAGCGGGGTTTTAACCTGGTTTTCCCGATCGTAGTCCGGCTCTCTAACCACAACACGGTCCAGGGCTCTTTTTGTGGCAGGAGCTCCTTCGCATATTAGGCGACACACCCCTAATGTAGCCAGTCTTCCGAGAGCTTACAGTAGCCCTTGTAAGAAGAGCTCTGTAAGCTCTTGGAGGATTGGATACATTAGGGGTGTGCCAGATCTGCCTTGGGAAATTCCTGGAGATTTGGCAGCTATAACTGCGGAGGGCGGAGTTTGTGGCAGGGAGGGAGCTCAGACAGGATGTCATGTCATAGAGTCTACCTTTTGAAGCTGCCCTTGGCGCCAGAGGAATCGATTGCTGTACCTTTGAGATCGACTGTAATTCCCGGAGAACCACAGGCCCCTCTTAGAGGTCGGCCACCCCTGTTCAACATGGACATAGTCCATGGCACATGCACAAGCTGTAGCCACGTAGGCTCTCTCCTTATGGCTGTGATTACTGCTTTCCTAATGTTATCCATCCCAGGGACAGAGCATACTCTTTGAACATAACTTGTAGTAGATTTTTTTGGGCTGTATGGCCGTGGCTGTGGTCTTGGCACTGTAGGACCTGACATTTCGCCAGCAGCTGTGACTGGCATCCTCAGAGGTATAACAGAAAGATGGAGTACTCTCTGTGTCAAGGTGAGGAGAAAACTGTTAGGCAGGTAATATCTACTCAGGAAGGTGGGGTAGGGCTGAGTCATCTTGTAGGAGTTCCCCAGGCTGTGACATGCTAATGGAGGAGCTTTCCTGAGGAGGTTCTTTTGCGTATGGATTGGCTGTTGGAATTCTAATCTTATCTTTGAACATAGCCAAACACTGTGCCCATGCGAGGCAACACAGTTTGGCCCTAAACTCCCTTTCTCAGGAAATCTCATGGGCAGTGTTCCCTCTAAGCTGAGTTAGTGTGAGCTAGCTCAGTTTTTTAGCCTCCGGCTCACACATTTTTGCCTTAGACTCAGGAAGGATGTCTCCAGAGCAAACTATTAGGCAGTAGCCAAATCACTCGCTCACAACTTTAATGCCAGTAGCTCACAAAGTAGAATTTTTTGCTCACAAGACTCCACAGCTTAGAGGGAACATTGCTCATGGGCAGTAATTTTTGTTGTTGTTCAGTCGCACAGTCGAGTCCGACTCTTCACGACCCCATGGACCAGATCCCGCCAGGCTTTCCGGTCTTCCGCTGTTCTCTGAAGTTTGCTCAACTTCATGTTGGTTGCATCTATGACACTGTTTAACCATCTCATCCTTTGCCATCCCCGTCTTCTTTGACCCTCAATCTTTCCCAGCATCAGGGTCTTCTCCAGTGAGTGCTCCCTTCTCATTGGGTGGCCAAAGTATTTGAGCTTCAGCTTCAGTATCTGAAAAAATAAACAAATAAGTCCTCGCTCAGGTGCATTGGCACCTTACAGGCTTCGATTGACTCGCCCTGGGTCAGATTGAACATCTGGGAAAGAAACAGCAACCTCGGATGTCATTTTCGCATCCTCGACTATGCAAGCAGCCGAGCTTCTTGGAAGGGGTTTAGACGAGACCGTAGCAGGGTAGGCGGTAGAGACAGAATATCCCTGCTTTCCCTTAGGGCTAGGAGAAAGAACAGAGAAAGTCTCCTGCCATCTTGATAGTCTGGAGCCACAACAAGCTCGGGACAACGGGAGAAGACAGAAGCGGGGGCTAGGAAAACAGAAATCCCATTCCTTTCGGTCTTCGATGAGAAGCCAAAAATCCAGCAGGTGAAACCTTTCACGGCACATAAGCACAGGCAGTGGACGGCTCCCCCAGTTGGGCCACAGGCAAAAGAATCCTGTTCGAAAAGCCGCCACCGTGGACTCCCAGTACAGGGTCAATGCTAGGCTATTTTTGAGTTGATCCTTTGAAGATTCCCCTCAATCGCACTCATAGGGAAGATCGTAGAAAGTGTTTCAAATCAACTTCACTGTTGCCCGTTCTGAACCTGGGGAACCCATGGCTGGTTAATGACATTTCATCCCGCCCCCCCCCCGCAATTCCACCTTTGCCCCCTATGCTCTGGCGTATTAACATCATGATTGCCTGCCCCCCCCAAGGGGGGAGCGAGGCGCCTGGGCACGGCTTAGATGATAAGATCTTAGGGAAGTCGTTACGGAAGTTAAGATCTACCCATCTTGTCTTAAATCTGTAAATTTTTTTGTTATTGTATTTTATTGTAATTTATTAAGAACATAAGAGAAGCCAATGTTGGATCAGGCCAAAGGCCCATCCAGTCCAACACTCTGTATCACACAGTGGCCAGAAATACCAGGTGCCATCAGGAGGTCCACCAGTGGGGCCAGGACATTAGAAGCCCTCCCACTGTTGATCTCCCACATATTGTTTTTAAACTATATGTTTACTGTTTTAACCTCGGCACATGGTTCCCTTGTTAGCAGCCCTGAGCCTCTGGGGTAGGGCGGGATATACATTCAGATATAAATAAATAAATAAATGCTTTTTATTCCTCTTTACCCGATTTCTCCCTGCAATCCAACAATCTGTTTCATTCCCCCTTCTTAGGGATTTGGACGGAGCCAGTTTCTAACGGATTCTGCTTTGATTAAGGACTAATTCCTCTTCCCAACCTAATCTTTAAATCGCAGGTTTGTTTGTTTGTTTGTTTATGATGTGTTGGTTTCACTTTGTTTTTAACTGTTTTAATGATGTCTGCTGGGGGCAAATTTGATGGTTTTAAAATGCGATTTTTATCATGGATAAATGGCCGATATCAGGGCGGAAAGGCGGGATACAATTTTTGTCAATAAATGGAAATAAAATAATTTGAAGAGGGGTGGGAATGGAGGGTCTGCAAAATTTCAGAATTTTCACTCCATAGATGCTCTGAGGAAGACAAACCTTCCTTTCCTCCTACTAGAGCACCAGTCAATGCTAGATTACATAAAATAACAGCAGGGGCTGAAGCTGTTTACCTTACAAAATTTCTAGTCTGCCTTTTTGGAAGGCCGAGCACCAAAGAATAGATGCTTTTGAATTATGGTGCGGGAGAAGACTCTTGAGAGTCCCTTGGACCGCAAGGAGATCGAATCAGTCAATCCTACAAGAAATCAACCCTGACTGTTCCCTGGAAGGCCAGATACTGAAAATCGACCCTGACTGTTCCCTGGAAGGCCAGATCATGAAGCTGAAGCTCAAATACTTTGGCCACCAAATGAGAAGGGGGCACTCACTGGAGTAGACCTTGATGCGGGGAGAGACTGAAGGTCAAAGAAGAAGGGGACGGCAAAGGATAAGATGGTTAGACAGTGTTATCAAGACAACGAACATGAAGTTGAGCACGACAGAAGACAGGAGGGCCTGGCGTGATGTGGTCCATGGGGCTGCGAAGAGTCGAACTCGACTGTGTGACTGAACAACAACTTTCTGCCCTTACAAGGGCCACCAAGGTGGCTGCAAGTTAAAAAAAAAAAAGGTGCATAGGTTTTTCTTCTTCTTCAAAGAGATATAACAACATAAGAAGAGCCCTGCTGGATCAGACCAGTGGTCCATCTAGTCCAACATCCTGTCTCACACAGGATGCTGATCTTACCCACATTCTTTCGAGTTCACTGCAAAGGAACATATCTTTCCCTTGAGAAACTGTTCGTATTTGTGTCCAGATCTTTCCGGCACCTTTCGCTGAATGTTTCTGAGTGCGTGCATCATGCCTTGTTAGTTTACACAGCGGAGAGACATGGAAACGTCACATTCAGTGTTCCCTCTAAGCTGAGTTAGTGTGAGTTTGCTCACAGTTTAATAGCCTCCGGCTCACACATTGCTTGTCTTAGCTCAGGAAGGATGGCTCCAGAGCAAGCTAATTCATGCAGGAGCCAAATCACTCGCTCACAGCTTTAACGCCGAGAGCTCACAAAGTAGAATTTTTGCTCACAAGACTCCACAGCGTAGAGGGAACATTGGTCACATTGACTCTGAGAATGTCAAGAGCAGGGCTATTTTGGGCCAGGAACGCACAGGAACGGAGTTCCGGCTGGCTTTGGAGTTGGCTACGCCCGCTACGGCCAAAACATCTGCATGCGTGGCTACAGAGGGAAGACCTGGAGAGCGACATCCCCCCCGGTGACTCTGAGGCGGGCGGGCCAGGGGGGTCCCTGGAAGGATCGAGGAGACATTGAAATGCCTCCTGTGCCTTCCCCAGCCTGTCCAAGGGCTGGCTTGCTTGTGTTCCCTGCAGCCGCGGGGCACCCAAGCAAGCCAAGGGAAGGCAGTTTAAACTGCCTTCCCTTCAAGGGGGGGCTTGCCCGGGCGCCCCACAAGCCAAGGGAAGGTGTGTGGGTGTGGCCTGATATGCTAATGAGCCTTGCTGTCAGGGGTGTGGCCTGATATGCTAATGCATTTCTGCTATTGGGTTTGGCCTATTAGGCTAATGAGTTCCTGCTGGGCTTGGTCTACCAAAAAAGCCCAGATTATATTCTAGTGAGGTCCCTCTACTTCCCAAACTTTGCCTTCCTTGGGCTTCACCCCCCAAATCTCCAGGCATTTCCCAACCCAGACCTGGCAACCGTACCCTTACCCTAATAATGAAAATGCTGAATATTCCCCTTACGTTTGTTGGTCTTATATCCTAGTTTCCTGACAACCGCCTGGAAAGAAAATCTCAGCTGTCCCACTGAATTTGAAGCCAGACTGCTACAGATTCTGGCTAGCCAGCATGGTGTCGTGGTTAAGAGTGGTGGACTCTATTCTGGAGAGCTGGGCTTGATTCCCCACTCCTCCGCATGAAGCCAGCTGGGTGACCTTGGGGCAGTCACAAGTTCTCTCGGAACTTTATCTCGGAACTCCCCACCTACCTCACAAGGTGTCTGGTGTGGGGAGAGGAGGCGAAGGGTTTTGTACGTCTCTCTGAGATTCCCTGGGGCAGAGAAAAACAAAGTATAAAAATTAATGCTCCTCCTCCTCCTTCTTCCTAGTAATATTAGAGCCAATAACTCTGAATTTGCATTGCATTTCTCTTTTTAAGCAAAATGTAGCAGTCCCTTTAATTTTATTCTTGTTTTAAAGCTTGCATGTGGGGGGGAAGAGAGATAATTTTTGCCACATCAACTATTCATTCTCTCCCCCCCCCCCTTTCCCTTTGTTCAGCTTGTTGTCCCCCAGGTCTTTAAAACCTCTCATTGATTTTACATCCAACTTCCCCGATATAAAATTGTCCCACCACTGATTTTACATCTGTCCTTATGTTGTCGCTTCTGCTGAGCTAGTCTAGACTCCCGACAGGCCGCTCCGAACAGAGGCCTCCCCTGCAACTGCAAGCTGTTGACAGAGCTGCGACTGGCCAAGGACATGAGCCCGGATTGCTTCTATCGATGAGAAGGGCTTCGAGGGGAGAACAAAAGCCCTCAGAAGCAACCAAAAAGTAGTGATGGGGAAATGGCAATGGTGGGCTAGTGCAGGACTGAATGCGCTCCAGCAGATAGATAGATAGATGAGAGAGAGAGAGCGACAGTCAGAGAGAAAGAGAGAGACAGAGACAGTCACAGAGAGAGAGAGAGAGAGAGAGAGAGAGAGAGAGAGTGAGAGAGAGAGATGAATGACAGACAGACGATAGATAGATAGATAGATAGATAGAGAGATAGAGAGATAGATAGATAGATAGATAGATAGATAGATAGATAGATAGATAGATAGATAGATAGATAGATAGATAGATAGATAGATAGATGACAGACAGACAGGCAGACAGACAGACAGACAGACAGACGGATGGACAGACAGACAGAGACAGGCAGGCAGGCAGGCAGACAAAGAGAGAGAGATGGATGATAGATGGATAGATGGATGGATGACAGATGGATGGATGGATGGATGGATGGATGGATAGATAGACAGACAGACAGACAGACAGACAGGCAGGCAGGCAGGCAGGCAGGCAGGCAGACAAAGAGAGAGAGAGATGGATGATAGATGGATGGATGGATGGATAGATGGATGGATGACAGACAGACAGACAGACAGACAGACAGACAGACAGACAGACAGACAGACAGACAGACAGACAGACAGACAGACAGACAGACAGACAGACAGACAGACAGACAGACAGACAGACAGACAGACAGACAGACAGACAGACAGACAGACAGACAGATAGATAGATAGATAGATAGATAGATAGATAGATAGATAGATAGATAGACAGACAGACAGACAGATCGATAGACAGACAGACAGACAGACAGACATGATAGATGATATGTGGATAGATAGATGATAGATGGACAGACAGAAAGATGGAGATAATAGGTAGATATATGATAGATAAATAGACTTACAGACACAGATGATAAATGGTGGACAGACAGACAGACAGACAGACAGATAGATAGATGATATCTGCAACCAGATTGTTTTTAAGGAAGGGAACATTCCCTCCCCTCCACACCCTCAATCCCACCTTTCTGTGACTATCCTTATATTTAAAAGCACAGAGCTGCCCCTCCCATGAACATTGATACACACGCGTACGCACGCGCGCGCACACACACACACAGTAGACCCAGCCATTGGCTACAGTTTAGGTTTACAGGAAAAGCCAACTCTTAAAGAAAAACTAATTTAGAGGGGGTAAAAAAAAACCCCACATTTTTGTTCAGGGTGAGGTGCTGCAAAAATCGCCTCAGAGCTTGGGGGTGGGCAGTTCGAGTCTCTGTAGCGATGCAGACCGGCACTCTGTATTGCAAGGCTGGGTTCAAAGAAAGGACGAGGAGATGTGTGAGACGATGGTGCGCAGGGCACCAGAAACAGAGCTCACAGGAGAGAGGACACAAGGGGATGTTGGGGGAATGGAACTTCCTCTCTCTCATGACTCCTATATGGTTTCCCTTCACGTTCACAGCTCTTAATAGTCTCTCTTTGCTTCCCATTGTTCCCCTCTGGTGGCCATTTTGTTCTCTGTTTCGTTGTTCCTCGAACGACCCCAGACAATCAAGGATCACACAGAATCGTGATGACGTCACAATTCTATGTTGCCAATCAGGTTTCCACTAACATCCTAAGCAGCAACTAATCCCCATTACAGGGGGAAGCAACACTCCCCGTAAAGGCCTCTTGGGACATCCTAGCCAATCGGGGACCACTCTAGGAATCAACTCGCTTCTCAGACTTTTCACCACAACCCTCCCCCCGAACTACTTCAACCGAAACTCTCTAACCCGCAAGCTGGTTTTTATGCCCAATTTGCTTCCAGAATTAGCTTGAGGCACTTTTTTTAGATAGGGACCCCCCCTAAAACGTTGGCGGCCATATCATAATCTACTGGGGGGGGGATCTGTGGAAAACGGAGTGAGACCACCCAGATCGGACTGGTTTCTTTGTCAGTGTTTCCCAATGACGTTGCTGAGACAAAGTAAGAAGAAACAGGAACTTTGTTGAACATGGATTAAGCTTACCTTTACCACCTAGTCTGTTGTACCTTCAGATGGGACAGGGATAGCCCCCAACCTAATAGTACGTGTGTGTGTGTGTCCCTTACTGTTTAGTAGATCGAAGCTTAGGGTATTTGTTACAGAGTCCACAGAGGGAAAGTGATGGCACTTTTCAAATTCTTTGTTTATTGCACACCTTCTGAAGTCGAGCAGGCAATAAGAAGGAGCAGAAGTAAGCATGCATAGAAGTTGAAGGGGTAGCAAATCAAATGGCTCTTTTGCATTGTCATTTTCCTTGCTTGTGTGTCCCTATTGCTTCGGGGTTGTTGTTCTTTCTCCCCCCCCAGATGTGTTTTGCCCCCTCTAGTGGTTGATTTGATATTACATCACTGCATGCCTGACATGAAACCCTGCAAGAGTTTTGGGAGCCCCTATTGGTTCTGGGTTTGGCAATTACAAGTGAACATAGGAATGTCAACTCAGCAGATTATGAATGAAGTCTCCATTTCGAAAAG
>NW_015166556.1:66588-84159 GCF_001447785.1 Gekko japonicus | reverse complement strand
GGTTGAAATTATATCAGAAGATTTTTTGGCTAAACATTAGGAAGAACTTCCTGACCGAGCAGTTCCTCAGTGGAAGAGGGTTCCTCGGAAGGTGGTGTGCTCTCCTTTTTTGAAGGTTTTCAGATAGAGGGTAGATGGCCATCTGACAGCAATGCAGATTCTGTGAGCTTAGGCAGATCACGAGAGGGAGGGCAGGAAGGGTTGCCTCACTGCTTAGTTCTTGTGGCCCTTTCTTACACACCCAGGGAAATGCTCATCACCACTTTGTGGTCAGGATGCATTTTTTCTCCAGGCCAGTTTGGCTGGAGATCCTTGAGGGTTTTTGCCATCTTCTGGGCATAGAGCAGGGGTCACTGGCAGTGTGTGGGGGAGGTATTTGTGAATTCCCTGCATTGCGCAGGGGGTTGGACTAGATGCCCTGGAGGTCCCTTCCAACTCTATGATTCTATGATTCTTTGATTATGTTGGAGGCAGTCCTGTTCTGTAGAATGCATGTCTTTGGTTCTAGCCCCTTCCTGCTCATTGAAAGACATTTGGGGGGCATGAAAAATAACACCAACCTTCAGGGGAGCATGTTCAGCAGCCAGGAAAAAAAAAACAACTACCTTAACAGTGAAGGGAGTACTACACAAGTAGAAACATTGTATAGGGCCCAAATCTTTTTACTGCAATCCCAAGAAGAGTTGTGACCTTCTCTGTCCATTAATTTCAATGGGTTTGAAGGGTATAACTTTGCTTGGGATTGTCCTGTTAATGTCTGATTGGTATCAATTTATTCTCTTGGGTAGAATCTATATCCTGCTTTTCCAGAAGCACATTGCTAGTACATGAGAGCATGTCACAGATGGTCAGGTGAATGAGCCTTTGATGGTATGATTAAAGTTAAGGACATAAGAGAAATCATCTTGGATCAGGCCAGTGGCCCATCCAGTCCAACACCCTGTATTCACAATGGCCAAAACTCAGGGGCCATCAGGAGGTCCACCAGCAGGACAGGAACTCCGAAAGCCCTCCCACTCTTGCCCCCCAAGCACCAAGAATACAGAGCATCACTGCCCCAGACAAAGTGTTCCCTCTATGCTTTGTGGCTAATAGCCACTCGTGGACCTCTGCTCTTAAGAACATAAGAGAAGCCATGTTGGATCAGAGACCAATGGCCCATCCAGTCCAACATTCTGTGCCACTCAGTGGCCAAAACCCAGGTGCCATCGGGAGGTCCACCAGTGGGGCAGGAACTCCAGAAGCCCTCTCACTCTTGCCCCCCAAGCACCAAGAATACAAAGCAGCACTGCCCCAGACAAAGTGTTCCCTCTATACTTTGTGGCTAATAGCCACTCGTGGACCTCTGCTCTTAAGAACATAAGAGAAGCCATGTTGGATCAGACACCAATGGCCCATCCAGTCCAACATTCTGTGTCACACAGTGGCCAAAACCCAGGTGCCATCAGGAGGTCCACCAGTGGTTCAGGAACTCCAGGAGCTCTCCCTCTCTTGCCCCCCAAGCACCAAGAATACAGGGCATCAGTGCCCTAGACATAAGAACTTAAGAGAAGCCATGCTGGATCTCTGTAGTCTGGGAATCCTGGCCCCACTGCTGGACCTCCTGATGGCACCTGGTATTTTGGGCCACTGTGTGACAGTGTTGGACTGGAAGGGTCATTGGCCTGATCCAACACTGGCTTCTCTTATGTTCTTATATGGCACAGAGGTCCATCAGTGACTATTAGCCACAAGGTATAGATAGAAACTCTCAGTCTGGGGCAAGGGATGCTCTGTATTCTTGGTGCTTGGAGGGGGGCAACAGTGGGAGGGCTTCTAGTGTCCTGGCCCCATCGGTGGACCTCCTGATGGCACCTGGTATTTTAGCCCACTGTGTGACAGAGTGTTGGACTAGATGGGCCATTGGCCTGATCCAACATTGCCTTCTCTTATGTTCTTAATCAGTAGTAATTCCAGATCTTCAGGTCCCACCTAGAGGCTGGCGACCTCAACTTGAACAGAAATGGGGCAGAGCTTGTAGCTGGTTCTGTCGTGGGGCTGGAAAGAAGTTGCTTCCCCTCCTCCTCTTTCCATGCCGATGTGCCACAGGTGGTCTACACTGGCTGCCCATTGACTCATAAAACCCTTTTGTGGGCTGGTAGGTTTTTGAGATTGCTTCGCACCGCTGAACTGGAAGGGTTTCAACCGGTTTCACTCGACGTTGCAGAGAAAACCGACAACCTCTGGCTGGTTCCGTCTTGACAAGCTTAGAAACTGAAGGCCCATGATCAGCGACATGGGCTAACTGACTCTGACGCTCTGATATTCAAGGCAGATGTCAAGGAATGACACTTTCTTCTGCTTAGGTTTTTTTTCCTTCCCCTGAATTAATTAGCAGGAGGAATCGTCTCTCCGTGCCAGGAAGAACTTGGAAGGCATTCCGTGCTTTCCCCGATTACCTCCACTTCCCCGGCGTACCTCTAGAGAGAAAACCCATTCCTTGCCTTCCAGCATCCAATTAGCATCTCTAATTCATGGTTCAAGAAAGGCATCGTGGCTAAAAAAAAGAAAAAGAAAAGAGCCTGGTTAGGAAATGACTGGTTTCGGCTCGTGTGTAATTAGATGCCACTTTTGGATCTCCATGAATAATGGATCCAATTTGTATTAGGCTTGAGTGAGGCCTACACATGTTCAATTAAAGACGAGAAAACTTTGAAGTCATTCCTGAGCGTCTGATGAGACGTATAAACTTTTTGCTTCTTTTAGACGAGACGTTTTCGATGCCAACGTCGCAATAGAGTCATGTGAGACTGGGAGCATTGTTCCCTCTAAGCTGAGTCAGTGTGAGCTAGCTCACAGTTTTTTAGCCTCCGGCTCACACATTTTTGCCTTAGCTCAGGAAGGGATGGCTCCAGAGCAAACTAATTTATGCAGGAGCCAAATCGCTCGCTCACAACTTCAATGCCAGTAGCTCACAAAGTAGAATTTTTGCTCACAAGACTACACAGCTTAGAGGGAACATTGACTGGGAGTTCTCGATACTGTGGGCTGGTATTTAAGCTTGGTATGAGAGAGACCCACTAGATACACACTCTTGTTTTCCTCCCCATCGGTTGAAAATTTGAGCAGGATTCCCTGGAAAATGAGGTTGCCCGCAAGAACTTTGGTATGTTCCCTGACTTCCGTATCCCAGGCTGTCTCAGTCTCTTCAGATCTCGGAAGCTAAGCAGAATTCCCCCCGGTTAGTACTTGGATGGGAGACCACCAAGAAAGTCCAAGATCATGAGGCAGGCAATGGCAATACAGCGCTGAACTTCTTGTGACTTGAAAACCCTACAGGGTTGTCATGATGGCTGTGACTTGATGGTACGGTTGGATATCCACCATCAGTTGCCCCAGTTGGAGATCCACCATCAGTTGGCCCACTACCATCACTACTGTTCCATCTTAACCTGGCCCTGGAAGAGGGAACATCAGTGTTTCCCGGAGCAGATGATGCTGAGTAGGGAGAGCAGTTGACACAGAGCAGGTGAGATACGCATCTTGTAACACCATGTTAAAACATCTAGAGCACCTTTGTTAATCAATGTTATTGTACTGTAGTGATTTTAAATTGTTTTAAATATGTTTTATATTGGCTTATGCCTCCTGTTAGGAGCTGCGGTGGCTCAAGTGGTTAAGACGCTGAACTGCAGGCTGTGGAAGGTCAGTAGTTCAGCAGTTCAAGACCAGGGTTGCCGCATGACGGAGTGAGCTCCTGTCTCTAGTTCCAGCTCTTGCAAACTGAGCAGTTCGAAAGCAAGAAATTGCAAGTAGATAAATAGGTACCGCTTCGGTGGGAAGGTCACAGCGTTCCGTGCGCCTTGATGTTTAGTTATGCTGGCCACATGACCACGGAAATGTCTTTGGACAGCGCTGGCTCTTCGGCTTTGAAACAGAGATGAGCACCGCAACCCTAGAGTCGGACTCGACTGGCTTTCGAGCAAGGGAACCTTTACCTTTATGCCTCCTGTAAGCCGCCCTGAGCCCGCATAGCGGAGAGGGCGGGGTATAAATGGAATAAAATAAATAAATAAATAAATAATTGAATACCTCATTTCAAAGAAAACTCCTTAAATCTTTGGATCACAGCCAGTGTTCCCTCTAAGCTGCGTGAGTGTGAGCTAGCTCACAGTTTTTTTAGCCTCCGGCTCACACATTTTTGTCTTAGCACAGGAAGGAGGACTCCGGAGCCAACTAATTGATGAAGTAGCCAAATGGCTCGCTCACAATTTTAATACCAGTCACTCAAAGGTAGAATTTTTGCTCACAAGACTCCACAGCTTAGAGGGAACATTGAACAGCCACACAGATCATGGCTTTAGTGGTTGAAGGAAGGGCTGGCGTCAGCACACCCTTAGGTGGGCCAGCTGCCCGGGCCTCAGGGTCTAGCAGGGCTCACTGCCACCAACTCCCCACTCACATATCTACCTTGCCGGCCCTCGGTAAGCCTTCTCCTGAATGCATATAAGCACTCTGTCACCCATGTTCTTAGCTGCATGTACTGCCCAGGGCTGCTGGGGATGGTGGCACATGTGGAGTAGGGTGGTGGTGGAGAGCCAGTTTGGTATAGTGGCTAAGAGCGTGGACTCCTAATCTGGAAGAATTGGGTTTGATTCCCCACTCCTCCACATGCAGCCAGCTGGGTGACTTTGGGTCCATCGCAGTTCTCTCACAGCTGCTCTCAAGAGCAGTTCCCTCAGAGCTCTCTCAGCCCCGCCTACCTCACAGGGTGACTGTTGTGAGGAGAGGAAGGGAAGGTGATTGTAAGCTGCTCTGAGACTCCGAGTGAAGGGGTGGGATATAAATCCCTTCTTCTTCTTCTTCTTCTTCTTCTTCTTCTTCTTCTTCTTCTTCTTCTTCTTCTTCTTCTAGGTCGCCACAAACTGCTGTTATCAGGAGCCTTGTCTTATGGATGGAGATTTGCTCTGTCAGAAGAGACGATCCACCTCCAAATGAAGGTTTCCTCCCTTGGAGAAAGATCCTCCATTTAGGAGACAGGGGGGTCAAAGGATGTGCCTCATAATGAAGACAAGTACAATGGACTCGTTGACTCCTAAGGAAAATGAGTGTTTTGTGTTGGAAGTGGTATGAAGTTTTCTGAATATTTTGCCCAGAGTGGTTGACTGGTCTTCACACATGCAAATCATAACTGGGTTGTCACACATGAACTATCCTCAACACTGCCAAACCCCACTCTGTGTGGGAAGGAAACAGATCGTATGGTCATTATCTTGAGGCTATGTTCCTCAGATCCTTACTTGGAAAAAGAGAAGAGATTGGATGTACACCTGACCCCAACCTTCAGTACCCAAGGAGTCTCAGAGCAGCTTACAAACTCCTTTCCCTTCACCTCCCCACAACAGACACCCTGTGAGGGAGGTGGGGCTGAGAGAACTCTGACAGAAACTGCTCTTTTTTCAAGAACACCTCTTGTCAGAACTATGGCTTGCCCAAGGTCATCCAGCAGGTGCAAGTGGAGGAGTGGGGAATCAAACCAGGCTCTCACAGATTAGAGTCCGCGCACTTAACCACGACACCAAACTGGCTCTCTTCCAGACATCAGAAGCTTCCTGACACCAGTAAGTAAGAATTCCTTCCAAAGAAACGCATTTAGGATTAAACGGTTTCATTCCCATGACTGAGACCGAAATGTGCTCTTGTTCCTCCCAGAACCCCATGTGATGACAGCCTGTTTGGTGTAGTGGTTAAGACCAGCAGACTCTAATCTGGAGAACCGGGTTAGATTCCCCACTTGAAGCTAGCTGGGAGACCTTAGGCAGGTCACTGCACGCTCAGCCTAAAAATAAGCATAGCTCGCCACCTAGTGGTGCCAAGAAACAGCTACAGCTTTGGCAGCCAAACAATCCCTTCCAGGATCTCCTGGCTATTCCACACACAATGCCATGCAATATTAATTCATTAATTCCCCATATGACAACAAACACACATTGTTATCCATGTATCTACGATTTATACCCAGACTTCATTGGAATGCATCCATTTGTCTGCAGGTTTCCACTATGCATCATTAATGTTGACTATCCAATTTCAGGTCCTTTAAACCTTTATTATTTGCCAGGCAGACGGTCCTGATTCTTCTGTATTATGTGACTCTGAAACACATGTCCTAAATCTTTGCACATAGAAGAGAACCGTGGCAATTACGAAGATATGGAGATGCAACACAGCTGTTGCCCAAGGTTCGGTGTAGTGGTTCAGTGCGCGGACTCTAATCTGGGAGAACCGGGTTTGATTCCCCACTCCTCCACTTGCAGCTGCTGGATGACCTTGGGCAAGCCGTAGTTCTGTCAGAGATGTCATCGAAGGGCAGTTCTTGAAAGAGCTCTCTTAGCCCCGCCTACCTCACAAGGTGTCTGTTGTGGGGAGAGGAAGGGAAAGGAGTTTGTAAGCCACTCTGAGACTCCAAGCAAAGGGCAGGGTATAGCTCAAATCTCCTCCTCCTCCTCCTCCTCCACTTCTTCTTCTTCTTCCTCCTTCTTCTGTAGTGGTTACGTGCACAGACTCTAATCAGGGAGAACCGGGTTTGATTCCCCACTCCTTTGCTTGCACCTGGCTGGGTGACCTTGGGCAAGCCATAGTTCTGATAAGAGCTGTTCTTGAAAAAGAGCAGTTTCTGTCAAGAGCTCTCTCAGCCCCATCTCCCTCAGAGGGTGTCTGTTGTGGGAAGGGGGAGGGAAAGGAGTTTATAAGCTGCTCTGCGACACCTTTGGGTACTGAAGGGCGGGGTATAAATCCAAGCTCCTCCTCCTCCTCTTCTTCTTCTTTGGGAAGTTCTGGGGATTTCTATCAGAACTCTTTTGGCGTCCCTCAAATATCCCCAGATGTTTTACCTTTTGTTTCAAGTGCAATATGACAACTGTCCATGGGTGGTGTCCTCCTGATAAATGTTTATAATCTAATCCAAACTCTTTGGGCCTTCACCAGGATTTTGCTCCGTAGAAACCCCTTTTAGTTACTGCAGATCTTACTAGAGATGAAATGTTCTCAATTCTCAATGTATACATACGTTTTGCATCACGTTAGTGGGGCTGCCAGATTTTACAGGCCGGTCGTTTGGATTGGGAGAGCACCAATTCATTTTCATTCCCCCCCCCTTTGGTGAATTGAACCCAGGAACCTTTCTTTCTGTGCATTTTTCTGTTCCCTCCCTCTTATTCCTCCCCCCCCCATTCTATATGCACATTTTTAACATTCTGTTTTACATCACTTGTATCAAACACAGTTGCATAAAAATGGTATATAAAAGGCACAATGTATAAGGAGTGTAAAACTGGCATACGGTAGTTTAAAAAGGCATAAAAGGGAGAAATGAATTGGAAACACCAGCAAAAGTGGGTTAAAAAAAAAGGCTCTCAATGAAAGCATAGAGTCATAGCATAAGAACATAAGAACATAAGAGACACCAATGTTGGATCAGGCCAAAGGCCCATCTAGTCCAACACTCTGTGTCACACAGTGGCCAGAAATACCAGGTGCCATCAGGAGGTCCACCAGTGGGGCCAGGACATTAGAAGCCCTCCCACTGTTGCCCCCCCTCTAAGCACCAAGAAGACAGAGCATCACTTGCCCCAGAGCCCCTATCTATACCTTGTGGCTAATAGCCACTGATGGACCTCTGCTCCATATGCTTCTCTAATTCCCTTTTGAAGCCGTCCATCATAGAGTTGGGAGCAATGCTCCCTCTAAGCTTTGGAGTCCTGTGAGCAAAAATTCTGCTTTGTGAGCTACTGGCATTAAACTAATGATTAAAGTTGTGGGCAATCGATTTGGACTACTGCATAATTCAGTTTGCTCTGGAGCCATCCTTCCTGAACTAAGGCAAAAATGTGTGATCCAGAGGCTAAAAAATTGGACCCAATCATCTAGGGTGGATGTTGGACTCCAGTTTGCTAGACAACTTCAAGCTAAGGCTGGAGATTCACCTGTTGAAGAAGAAGAAGAAGAAGAAGAAGAAGAGGAAGAAGAGGAAGAAGAAGAAGAAGAAGAAGAGGAGGAGGAGGAGGAGGAGGAGGAGGAGGAGGAAGAGGAAGAAGAGGAAGATGAGATTGGATTTATATTCCACCCTTCACTTGGAGTCTTGGAGCAGTTTACAAATTCATTTCCCTTCCCCTCCCCACAACAGACACCCTGTGAGGCAGGTGGGGCTGAGAGAGCTCTTTTGAGAACTGCCTTGAGAGAACAGCTCTGACAGAACTGTGGCTTGCCCAAGGTCATAGAGCAGCTGCAAGTGGAGGAGTGAGGAATCAAACCTGGTTCTCCTAGATTAGAGTCTGTGCACCTAACCACTACACCAAACTGGGTCTCAAGCTGTTGAGGCTGTGCAAGTGTTAGGTTTCCTGCACTGACCTGCAGTGGGACTGGATGGTCTATAAAAGGCCTCTTCCAACTGTAGACCTCTAGAGTTGAAAAACATCATAGATATGATAAAGAAGAAGATGCCATCAAGTCACAACTGACTCATGGTAATCCCCATCCATGGGGCGCTCCAGGCAAGAGACAAGAAGAGTTGTTTTGCCATTGCCCTCCTCCACATAGCAGCCCCAGTCTTTCTTGGTGGTCTCCCATCCGCGTATTATCCATGGCTGACCTAGCTTAGCTTCCACGCTCAGATGAGCTTACTATCAGCCAGAAATCCATGGGAACACAAAATAGACAGTCCTGGAATAGGATGGAACAAATATGGTGAAACAGTCATGGAATATGATGAAACAAAGATTCTTTGTGACTTCTGTTTACAAACAGATAGAACAATTGTATAAAAACGAGAAACAGGGTGTGGATCATTGGCACTGCAACCCCAGGAGACAGCAGAATAGGGGAAAAAAGAAAGAACAGGAGAAGATCCCCAAATACCAAGACCTATGAATACAGTTAGAGCGCTTCTGGGAAAAGAAGGCTACCATCATGCCAGTTATCATTGGAGCCCTTGGAGCAGTACCTAGAAGTCTCGAGAAACATCTGGACATTTTGGGCACTGAGCAAATTACACCAGCTCAGCTCCAGAAGACAGTGGTGCTTGGAGCACCAAGCATCTTGTGAAGATACATCTGAGATTCCCAAGAACTTGGCTAGATCTCAAATTGCAGAACACCATCTACTAGTCAAATATCTGACTGTGACAATTTATCATCATCAACAACAACAGCAGCAGCAGCAGCAACAACAACAACAATAATGGTGGCAACTCTATTTTATGAATTAAGAACATAAGAAGAGCCCTAGTGGATCAGACCAATGGTCCGTCTCGTCCAGCATCCTGTCTCATGCAGTGGCCATGCAAAAATATATCCACAAGAACTGTGCACAGTGCTCTCAATATTTCTTTAACAAAAATCGTGAAGTTATGAATATGAAAGTACAAAAGTAATAATAATACATTCAAGTTATAGATTCAGGTACATAAAGATAGAAGGTGACAACAACGGGACGGTAATCTCCGGGATGCAGTGCCGTTTCGACAGACGTCTTCTTCTAACCGATAGTTTGATAATGTATGAAAAATTGCACTTCAATGGAAAAGCTGCCCATTTCACATAGAGTTTGATACCAGTTTCACCTATTACCTTGCACAAATAATGGAGGAGAACATCTCTCAGACAGATTAAAGCTTACGTGCACTGCATGTGCTCAATTTTTGTTAACGAAATATTGAGCGCAGTGTGCACAGTTCTTGTGGATTTATTCATGCAGTTGCCAACCAGTTCCTCTGGAAGGTCAACAACAGGGCAGAGAGGCTGAGGTTTTCCCTCGATGTTGCCTCCTGGCATTGGGATTCACATATTGACTGCCTTTGAACATGGAGGTTCTCTCCAGTCACCATGGCTGGTAGCCACCGGTAGATCTGTCCTCCAGGAATCTACCTAATCCCCTTTTAAAGTAGTCTGTGTATCCTTTTAAAGTGACTTCGCTCATCTCTCTTCTCTCGAGTGCCTTCCCACCACCTCCTTCGACTGCAATAGAACCACATCGCACACCGAGCAAACTTTCTCGCAAAGGTCTTCACACGGGAGCTAATGATGCACTTCTCATATTCCTGCGCCGCGTCCCCAGCCCTTTCCAATGTAGTCCTCAACGCAATCATGTCAGAAAAGGGGAAGGCAGCCATCAACAACCCTCGGCCCTCAGGATTTCGAAATGTCACAAATGCTGAGTCGCCGCTTTAACTGCCCTTCTCTCTCCAGCCCGGTCCCCCACCCCACCCCCCGGCTTCCCACGCATCACCACACCCCTCCCTTCGACGGGTGGGTACTCCCTGCAACTTAGCTCCCGATTCTGCCATCCTCAATTTCCATGCCTAATGAGCCCTGAGCTGAGTTAATAATGGATGTAATAAGTAATGGCTCATTTTTGGGGAGGGAGGGGCGGGTGTCCGGGCTCCTCGGTCCGAGATGAAGAGGAAGCCCAGTCTCCGACGCTATTTGTTCTGCCGTGTCACTCGCCGCCAAAGAGTGCCGCTCATCAATAAAAGGCAAGATGACGGATGGGTTCATTTAATGGAATTCCTCCGAGTAAGCTCAAGCCAGGGCTTGTCGAAAGGCTTGGCTCTGTGGCACACCAAGACACATTTCCTCTTCTTCTTTTCTTAAAAAAAAAGAAACCAAACAACTCAGGACATTTGGATAGCTGGACCTCATACACTGCAATGGGGTCAAGCAGCCCCCTCGACTTCTAGGGACCAATGTTCCCTCTAAGCTGCGGAGTCTTGTGAGCAAAAGATCTACTTTGTGAGCTACTGGCATTAAAGTTGTGAGCGAGCAATTTGGCTACTGCATACATTAGTTTGCTCTGGAGACATCCTTCCTGAGCTGAGACAAAAATGTGTGAGCTGGAGGCTAAACAACTGTGAGCTAGCTCACACTAACTCAGCTTAGAGGGAACACTGCTTAGGGACTGCTCGGCAAAATCAAGTCAGCTCGTCGGCGTCGGGAGATTAAACCGGCACTGTTGGCTGGGAGCATTGCAAGGCCTGTGGCCTTGTCAAACCTTCTCCTCCTCTCCTTCCTTCCCTTCGTCTCCTGGCCTCGTAACTCTCTCCCTGGTTTGTTGGTTTGTTTATTTGCATCATGCAGGCAGCTGGCTGTGGAAGCCAGGAAGTGGAAAGTGTTGGAAGAGAAGAGGGTTTTTTGTCAGGCTCAGAAGAGTTGGAAGAGAAGAGGGGGTTTTTTTGGTCAGGCTCAGAGCCAGTTTGATGTAGTGGTTAAGTGCGCAGACTCTAATCTGGGAGAACTGGGTTTGATTTCCCACTCCTCCACTTGCACTCTCCACTCCTCCACTTGCACCTGGCTGGATGACCTTGGGCGAGCCGTAGTTCTGATAAGAGCTGTTCTTGAAAAAAAGAGAGAGAGCAGTTTCTGTCAAGAGCTCTCTCAGCCCCACTTACCTCACAGGGTGTCTGTTGTGGGGAGGGGAAGGGGAAAAAGTTTGTAAGCCGCTCTGAGACTCCTTTGGGTAGTGAAGGGTGGGGTATAAACCCAATCTCTTCTTCTTCTTCTTTTACCTCACAGGGTGTCTGTTGTGGGGAGGGGAAGGGAAAGGAGTTTGTAAGCCGCTCTGAGATACCTTTGGGTAGTGAAGGGCGGGGTATACATCCAATCTCTTCTTCTCTCTCAGCCCCACCTACCACACATGGTGTCTGTTGTGGGGAGGGGAAGGGAAAGGAGTTTGTAAGCCGCTCTGAGACACCTTTGGGTAGTGAAGGGCGGGGTATAAATCCAATCTCCTTCTTCTTCCCTGTGCATTTTGCATTTTCCAGCTCACCTGCCATTGAGGGAGGAGGTCCCTCTCTCTCTCTTTGATGTGCCTGGGGCTTGTCACCTTAGCGGTGCCAAATGGCTTCTCAAATGTCCGTGATCCTGTTTTCCTTGCTATGTAGAGGCTAGTGGTGGTGGTGGGGAGGAACTGATGGTTAGTTCTGGTGGGCAAATACCATGGGGTGACTGGGTCTGGGTGCCTTTACCTGAATCCACTATATGTGCAACCTCCACACGTTCAACTTCTGTCCTAACAACAGATGTGTCCAGTGTTACCATATGTGCTTTTAAGTGTATTTTTTGTGCTGTTCTGATGGTATGTGTCTGTGAATTGTCTTTGCATTTCTGCATGTGGGATAAGGGGATTGCTGTGTTGTGAATGGCTTGCTCTGCATCTCTTGCATGCATCTGGATGAACAAGGCTTGAGCTGCCTGTGCGACAGAACACATGCACACCCACACCTTCCCAGCATGCCTCAGGACAAAGAAGACCTTCGCCATTAAGCTCAGCTTGGAGACCTGAAAGAACAACAGGTTTCCCACCATTATTGATCCGTGGGACAACGCGTAACCCCTCTCTATCTGGTTTGTGCATCACAAAGAATAACATCCTGTATTGCCTTTATGGACCAGGCATCTCTGCAAGTCAAAGGTTGCCATGGGAATACAAAGTGCAAGGAAGCCCCGCAAAGGCCCTCCCTGGCCCCAGGCAGGCAGGGGTGGGGAGAGGCAGGGAGGAAGCAACTTACCCTCCCTCTTCTCCTGCCTCCTCCTGGCTGAATGAGGGCCGGAAGCGGGGCGGCTGGAAGCAGGGGGCAGGGCTTCGTCATGTGCCCCACCCCCGTACCTCACCCGGGGGAACTGCGACCCCCCGCGATCCCCCCCGAAATGACCTCTGGGTATAAATCCAATCTCTTCTTCTTCTTCCCTGTGGATTTTGCATTTTACAGTTCACCTGCCTGGGGCTTGTCACCTTAGCGGTACCAAATGGCTTCTCAAATGTCTGTGATCCTGTTTTCCTTACTAGGTAAAGGCTACATGCCTACGGGGGAAGGGGGGAGGAACTGATGGTTAGTTCTGGCAGGCAAATACCATGGGGTGACTGGGTCCGGCTCTTTAGTGCCTTTACCTGAATCCACTATATCTGCAACCTCCGCACGTTCAACTTCAGTCCTAACAATAGATGTGTCCAGGATGGTATCTATCAACTGTTTGGTGTAGTGGTTAAGTGCGCGGACTCTAATCTGGGAGAACCGGGGTTGATTCCCCACTCCTCACTTGCACCTGGCTGGATGACCCTGGGCGAGCCGTAGTTCTGATAAGAGCTGTTCTTGAAAAAGAGCAGTTTCTGTCAAGAGCTCTCTCAGCTCCGCCTACCTCCCAGGGTGTCTGTTGTGGGGAGGGGAAGGGAAAGGAGTTTGTCAGCCGCTCTGAGGCTCCTTTGGGTAGTGAAGGGCAGGGTATAAATGCAATCTCTTCTCCTCCTCCTCCTCCTTCTCCTTCTTCTTCTCAATGAAGTTAGCTTTCTTCAAACTGACTGGTGTGGAGAACTGATGTAACCGGGATCCAGACAGTTTTTAACCAATTGCAATATGGCGCCCGACAGATTATATTACCAAAGCAGGCCTGCTCCCTTGGAAGGGACCCAGGAACCTCTTTCGTTCCTCATGGGCGGCTCCGTTCTCTCCCATGGCAGAGTGGGGAGAGCTAGTGGCTGTTTTATGTATCGCTTAATGTGTGTGTGTTCTGAGCACTGCGGGGAAAGAGAGAGAGAAGGGGCCGTGGCTCAGTGGCAGAGCATCTGCTTGGTATGACGGTCCCAGGTTCAATCCCTGGCATCTCCAGCTAAAAAGACCAAGTGTCATAGATAAAGACCTCAGCCTGAGACCTCTTTCCCCTCCAGATCGGCTGTTTTATTTCCTCTCTCAGCCAATGTTCGCCAATCAGAGAGTCAGCAGAGCAGCCAATCACCTAAGCTCTTCTCTCCAGGGAAGATCAACTCATGAACTCGCTGACTCTCTGACACAAGCAGCATTTTAGAAAGCCTGCTTTTCTGTGCTATTCTGTCACACCCTTCATGGCCTCGGACCCTCATATCTGCAAGATTGTATCTCCTCCTATGCTCCGCCATGACAGTTTTGCTCATCCCATCTTGGTCTTCTGCAGGGGCCACCCTGCGAATGGGCAAAAACGATAACCGCCCATACTCCAATTTGATTTTAGTTAAATGGTGCTCAGCGCTTATATGTCTTTCCCTTATCTCTACTCGCGCTAGCCTATCTCTCACCTATCATAATTCTCTTTATCCCTAACCATTTATATTCAGGTTTCCATCTTTCCCAGTATTTATCTTCTGGTTTTTGTTTTAACTCCATGTTGACTCTGTCCATTTAATTCTTTTATTCTTTTAATGAGGGTAAAGTACTTGATTTCCATCTTTTTGCAATTAATATTCTGGCCGCAGTTATTATGTGTATGATTATGTGTTCGTATTTTTTAATATCATCTGGAATCATATTCAGTAAGAATAACTCTGGTATTAAGGGTACTTTTATTTTAATGTTTTTATTTAATATTCTTTGTAGTTTTTCCCAAAATCTTTGGATCTTCTTACAGTTCCACCAGATATGCATAAATGTTCCTGTGTTTTTCTTACATCTCCAGCATTTATTGGAAGCATTCGGAAAGCATTTTGCAAGTCCAATGCCATCTGTAGTACATTTTATATGTGTTTTCTTTAAGTGGCACTGCTCTTGTCATTTTGATCAACTTCCATGTTTTAGTCCAGTTATTTTCATCTATTTTATGGCCTATTTCTTTCTCCCATCTTTTTAAAAAAATTAGTTTCTTCCTCTGGCTCTCCATCTTTCAATCCTTTTTTATTCATTTTTTGTATCAATTTATCGCTTGTCGAGAGCCAAATTTTATCTAATTCTGTTGGGCTACTATAGAAGCCTATTTTTTAACTATACTAAGCCTTAGCACTATATTCTTATCCTACCATGTCAATTCCACCCCTTGTTCTTTTAGCTTTTCATCTGGTTTCAATGTCATCTCTTTTGTCAGTAAGCTATTATATGTTTCTTTCTTTCTTGTTGTTACTAATGTCGGTAACGTAAATGCCTCTAGTGGAGATATCCATAATGGCAATTTTGTATAATTCTTTTTCTTTACTTCGTTCCATAATTTAATCAACGCTCGTCTAATTATATGTGTATGAAAGTTTGAGTGTATTTTTTCCTTATCATACCAGAGGTATGCGTGCCAACCCATGGCTAGACCGTCACCTTCCAAGATTAATGCTCTTTTGTTTTCTAATTTCGCCCAATCTCTTAACCATTCCATGGATGCTGCTTGATAATATATCTGCCAGTTTGGTAATGCGCAGCCGCCATTTTCTTTTAGCCTTTGTAGATTTTTCAGATTAATTCGTGGTTTTTTTGACTCCCAAACAAATTTCCCCACTATTTTATTTAATTCATTGATGAATTTATACGATTTTAATATTGGTAGGTTTTGCGCTAAAAATAAGAACTTTAGCAGGATATTCATTTTGACTGTAGCTATTCTCCCTAATAATGATAATTGCAATTTTCCCCAGCGAGTTAAATCTTCATTTATTTCTTTTAATAATTTCATGTAATTATCTTCAAATAACGTAGAAGTATTATTTGTCAGCCAAATCCCTAAATACTTAACTTTCTTAACTATCTCCATTTTCGTGACCTTTTTAATCTTTTGTAATAAACTTTCCTCACAATTTTTTGTAATTATTTTTGTTTTTTGGAAATTTATTTTTAACCCAGCTACTTTGCCAAATTCTTGTATTTCCTCAATTAAATATGCCAAAGATTGTTCTGGTTCTTCTGTTATAGATATTAAGTCATCTGCAAACGCCTGAAGCTTAAATGTTTCCTCCCCTACCTTCAATCCTCTTATGTGGTTGTTTTCTCTAACTCTGTCTGTTAATGTTTCCAACGCAAAAATAAATAATAAAGGTGATAGTGGGCAGCCCTGTCTTGTACCTTTTTGTATTTGTATGTTATTTGTAAGTTCTCCATTCACTATCACTTTGACGTGTTGTGATGTATATATCGTCTGCAACCATGTGATAAAGTTACCTCCACATTCCCACTTCCTGAATTTCTGTAACATAAATTCCCAATTGACATTGTCGAACGCATTTTCAGCATCCAACAACATAATTGACACCGGATTGCCTGGATGTAGTTCATAATGCTCCAATATGTTTATCACATTTCTTGTGTTATTTTGTATCTTTCTTTTGGGCAGAAACCCTGATTGATCTATGTGAATTGTTTGTACCAAGACTCTTTTAAATCTACTTGCTAGAATTTTTGTAAATAGTTTATAATCTGCGTTAAGTAGCGAGATTGGTCTGTAGTTTTTTATTTCTGATTCCTTAGAATCTGGCTTATGTATCAATGTAATACTTGCTTCATTCCATGAAGCTGGGATTTTCTTTGCTTTGACTATGTTTTGTAGCGTGCTTTTAAATGGTTCTACTAATTGATCCTCAAATATTTGATATAATTCCGTGGGGATTCCATCTGGTCCGGGCGTTTTCCTTTTCTTTCCAGTCTTAATAGCTTCAGTTATTTCACACATAGTGAAGGGTTCGTTTAGTTGAGCTACCTGCTGTTTATTAATTTTTTTCTTTTCCCACTTATCTAGGTATTCAGCAATTCCTTTATCTGATACATCTGTTTTGTTATATAAATTTTTGTAGAAGTATTCCGCTATTAGTTTGATCTCCTGTTGATTTGTTTTTCCCTCTCCCTTTTCATCTTTTAATGTTCTAATAATCTTCCTTTCTTGTTCTTTTTTAAGTTTATATGCCAGCCATCTAGAGGGTTTATTACCATATTCAAAGTAATAAAATTAAAAAGGCTGATTTTCTGTGCTATTCCGTCACACCCTTCATGGCCTCAGATGCTCATATCTGCAAGATTGTGTCTCCTCCTATACTCCGCCATGACAGTTTTGCTCATACCATCTTGGGTTCTGCACGGGCCACCCTGTGAATGGGCAAAAACGATAACCACTCATACCTGTGCATTCTCTGTCGTGGTCCCTGCCTTATGGAATGGCCTCCCTGATGAGGTTACGAAGGCTCTCGCTCTCCTAGCTTTCTGAAAACTTTGCAAAATGGAATTATTCAAGAATTACCTTTTTGCACAGGTAAATAGGATTGTACTATAATGAAATGGTCAGGAAGTTGCATTGGTAAAGGGACTGCGGCTTATACAACTGTATAATTACCTATCAGTGAGGAGCCAGCGTGGCGTAGTGGTTAAGAACGACAGATTCTAATCTGGAGAACCAGGTTCGATTCTGCACTTCTCCACATGGAGCTAGCTGGGTGACCTTGGGTCAGTCACAGAAGAAGAAGAAGTGATTGGATTTATACCCCACCCTTCACTACCCAAAGGTGTCTCAGAGCAGCTTACAAACTCCTTTCCCTTCCCCACAACAGACACCCTGTGAGGTGGGTGGGGCTGAGAGAGCTCTGACAGAAACTGCTCTTTTTCAAGAACAGCTCTTATTAGTAAGAGAGCCAGTTTGGTGCAGTGGTGAAGTGTGCGGACTCTAATCTGGGAGAACCGGGTTTGATTCCCCACTCCTTCACTTGCACCTGCTAATGTGACCTTGGGTCAGTCACAAGCTCTGGCACAGCTGTTCCTGAAAGAGCAGTTTGTGCCAGAGTTCTCTCAGCCCCACCCACCTCACAGGGTGTCTGTTGTGGGGAGGGGAAGGG
>NW_015166556.1:63445-66210 GCF_001447785.1 Gekko japonicus | reverse complement strand
GTTCAGTCATAAGTTTTTTCAGAGCTGTTCTCTCAAGGGCAGTTCCAGAGAGTGCTCTCTCAGCCCCACCTACCTCAGAGGCAATGCTCCGTGTAATGTATTGAAATGCTTACATGAATCGCCGCATTCACTCCCCATGTAAAGCTTCGAGCCAGACAAGGCTCCTCCGACCTGCTTTACTATTGGTCGCTCCACAACAGCGACCAATCAGAACTGTACCAGTTCCCTGAGAGGGAAAGACTCTCATTGGACCTTATCTCATCAACCTCATTGGTTGTTTACTGTAAATAGGCGTGGCTATGTTAGCCCGGGAATGTTTAAAAGGAGCCTAGCTCCCAATGTTAAACTGTTCTGGTTCTGAATGCGTTTGCGTGCTTGTTCGTTTCTTCAATAAAGCTGATTCACGTTGCTGAAATCACTCTCCGGACTTTTGTTAGCGGCGATCTAACACTCCCTCTAAGCTGTGGAGTCTTGTGAGCAAAAAACTACTTTGTGAGCTACTGGCGTTAAATCTGTGAGTGAGTGATTTGGCTACTGCATGCATTAGTTTGTTCTGGAGCCATCCTTCCTGAGCTAAGACAAAAATCTGTGAGCTGGAGGCTAAAAAACTGTGAGCTAGCTTGCAGTAACTCAGCTTGGAGGGGACACTGCTCAGAGGGTGTCTCTTTTGGGGAGAGGAAGGGAAAGGAGGTTATAAACTGATCTGAGATTCTTTCAGGTAGTGAAGAGCGGGGTATAAATCTAAACTTCTCCTCCTCCTCCTCTTCTTCCTCCTTCTCCTCCTCCTCCACCTCCTCCTCCTCAAACTATGTCCACCCCAGGATCCCTCCCCAAATCTCCATGGATTTCACAGCCCAGAGCTGCCCACCCTTCCCTTCATCCTTCCATGTTTCAGGGCGCTGGTGAAAGTCCCCTCCCTACATTGCAGCCTACATGATGCTCACTAACCTAGTTGGGGCTTCACCAGTTTTCCAACAAGGCCTATTTAACCGAATGCACCTCAGCTGCAGCGGTATGAAACATGCAAGAAGAAGAAAAATCCCCATCCTCACCGCTGGGACAGAACCCTTGACGATGCCGGCGTATCCTTCAAAGGGCGACTGGCTAATTCCTCATTGTCAACCCTGCCACAGGAGGGGAGGGAGATGCCAAGTGAAAACTGGCTGTTGGAGGCAGAACGACCTTAAATCAAGTGAGGTAGGCCTTTCACTCATTGGGTACAGTGCGCAAGACACCAGTGGTCCAGATGTTCCCACCTTACGTGCTCCATCTTTCATTCCATGTAAGAGATCCCGGCCAAACCCATTCCCCTCTTATTCAGGCACAAAATAAAAATAACAACAGTAACAATGTTGTCGGTGCTGTAATAGTAGTTGTCAGGGCTATTTTTGGGCAGGAACGCACAGGAACGGAGTTCCGGTGGGCTCCTGATTTGGCCACACCCAGCCGGAGTTCATTAGCATAACAGGCCACACCCAATAGCAGAAACTCATTAGGATTGGCTACATTAGGGGTGTGTGGCCTAACATGGAAAGGAGTTCCTGCTACAAAAAAAGCCCTGGGTTTTGACAACAAACAAGGTACACAGAATAAGAAGGGAAAGGTGGGTGTGGCTGGATGACCACACTTCTGGTAACATGGGGGTGTGGCCTAATGTGCTAATGAGCTGTGCTGTCAGGGGTGTGGCCTAATATGCTAATGAGGTCTGGTGTTGGGTGTGGCCTATTATGCTAATGAGTTCCTGCTGGGCTTTTTCTACAAAAAGAGCCCTGGTAGTTGTATAGTAGTAGCAAGTAGCAGCTGTGTACAGACCTAGGCACTCACTGTAGTCATCTCCGGAGGATCTGCTTCAGACTGGAGTGGGGCAGCCCTTGAAGACTGTCCAGAAGCTACAGTTGGTGCAGAATGCTGTGGGCAGTGTTGACCAGAGGGACCCGTGGGGACCGTATCACTGCTATCTCGTTCCATCTACACTGGCTTCTAGTTTGGTTCTGGGCTTGATTAAGTGTGCTGGTTTCTGATCCTTAAAGCCCTGTACAACCTGGAAACAACACGTGCTATGTGAGCCACCTCCTCCTATATAAACCTATCCATAGACTCTGGTCAACTTTGGAGGCCCTGCTTTGGTTGCTCCCACCATCTGAAGCTCAATGTGTCACAACCTGAGAAAGCAGCAGAGGAGAAGACTCGCCACAATGGGTTTAAATTAAGGGTGGGAAGGAACCGGATGAATAACAGAAGAAACTTTTTTGACACGAGGAGGAGGAGGAGGAGGAAGAAGAGGGGAGGAGGGGGGGAGGAGATTGGATTTATACCCCGCCCTTCACTCGGAGTCTCAGAGTGGCTTACAAACTCCTTCCCCTCCCCACAACAGACACCCTGTGCAGTAGGTGGGGCTGAGAGAGTTTTTTTCAGAACTGTCCTTGAGATAACAGCTCGGACAGAACTATGGCTTGCCCAAGGTCACACCAGCAGCTACAGGTGGAGGAGTGGGGAATCAAACCCGTTTCTCCCAGATTAGAGTCCGCACACATAACCACCAGGGGTCGTTTCGTAGAACTCATTAGCATATGCCACACCCCCTGACATCACCGGAAGTGTGTCATAAGGCCACACCCCCTGACATCACTGGAAGTGTGTCATAAGGCCACACACCCCACTCCCAACGGTCCCGGCCGCCAGCACCGGCCTTGCAGCTCCACTGCCGAGCCCCATGAGGGGCCCGGCGGTGGACCTGCAAGGCCGGCGGGAGTGCAAGGAAGCCC
>NW_015166556.1:60490-62672 GCF_001447785.1 Gekko japonicus | reverse complement strand
AGGGGTGGGGAGAGGCAGGGAGGAAGCAACTTACCCTCCCTCTTCTCCTGCCTCCTCCTGGCTGAATGAGGGCCGGAAGCGGGGCGGCCGGAAGCAGGGGGTGGGGCTTCGTCATGTGCCCCGCGCCCCGTACCTCACCCGGGGGAACTGCGATCCCCCGCGATCCCCCCCGAAATGACCTCTGATAACCACTACACCAAACTGGCTCTCAGTAAGAGTTGTGCCACATTGGAATGGGCTGCCTGGGGAGGTGGTGAGTCCTCCCTCCCTGGCTGTCTTGTAACAGCGGCTGGACAAACACTTGTCAGGGATGCTGTAGGCTGATCCTGCATTGAGCAGGGGGGTTCAACTAGATGGCCCACAGGGCCCCTCCCAAACCTGCGACTATGATACTAAAGGGCCTTCTCGGTCGTGGCACCAAAACTTTGAGACTCCGAACCCAGGGAGATCCATCTGTCTCCCTCTATTGGTGCATTTTACCAGCAGGTGAAGACTTGTTTGTTTCATGTGGCATACCCCCGAAAATAGTTACTGGGCCTCCTTCCAGTGCTGTTTGTTTCTGAGTTTTTAATTGAATTATTTTATAATTTTTAACTTCCTTTTAATCGATCCCATGTTTTCTTGTTTGGTGTAGTGGTTAAGTGCGCGGACTCTGATCTGGGAGAACCGGGTTTGATTCCCCACTCCTCCACTCGCACCTGCTGATGTGACCTGGGGTCAGTCACAAGCTCTGGCATAGCTGTTCTTGAAAAAGAGCAGTTTGTGTCAAAATTCTCTCAGCCCCACCCACCTCACAGGGTGTCTGTTGTGGGGAGGGGAAGGGAAAGGAGTTTGTAAGCCGCTCTGAGACTCCCAAGTGAAGGGCAGGGTATAAATCCAATCTCTTCTTCTTCTTCTTCTTCTCTTGTTGTTGTTATTGTTTACACTAGGGGAATGGGGAAGGCACCCTAAAAACATTTTAACTAACTGAATACATAGGAGCACTATGGTGGTTGCTATCAGGAGACAGGATCATGAGAGAGCCAGTTTGGAGTAGTGGTTAAGTGCGCGGACTCTAATCTGGGAGAGCCGGGTTTGATTCCCCACTCCTCCACCTGCAGCTGCTGGGTGACCTTGGGCAAGCCGTAGTCCTGTCAGTAAATCCAAACACCAAGGGAAAAAGACTAGTGTCACAGGAGTCCCAAATATACAAATTCCACTAGTAGAAAAGACCATCAAAGGTCCCGGTCGTGGCAGAAAACGCGCAGTGGGGGAGAGGCTATTTGTGGCGCAGTAATTTGACCCTCCGCTGCATGATCCCATGCAACGGTGGGTGCAGTGGAGCATTTACCTTGCAGCCTGCTCCCTCGAGGGCTTAGTGATGTCATCGGAGCACGCTGGGGCGACCACCCCAGGAACTCTGTCCTCGGCGGTCCCACTGTTGCTTGATAGTGGAGTTTACCTAGTGGTTTCTAACTGCACTTCTTTGGCTGCCTCCTATGGCTGCGTCCTATGCCTGTCAATCGTCGGACTCCCGAGGTAACTACTGCATGTGATCGTGGCCAAAGATTGCCAAAACAATATATTAAACAATTATAAAGTTGGGGGTGTCCCAACAACAACATTAATGCAAACTGTAACGATAATAAGGCATAAGATGCAATATTTCCTCCTCTGAAGATAAGACATAAAGTCTGTGTAGTCAGTGTAACTTGATAGGAGGAGTCCACATAGTCATAACGTTTTCCAAACAGCCTTTGCAAAGACGCCCGTTCTAGATACTTGGAAGACGCGTTTCCTTCGACTTCTTCAGTTTGCCGGCTGTGTAAGTGGAAGCTGATTCCAGTAATTTCAACAGACCACAAGATTCATGGTGTAATATCTGCTAGTTTGGAAAATGTTGTGACTATGTGGACTCCTCCTATCAAGTTACACTGACTACATGGACTTTACGTCTTCTCTTCGAAGGAGGAAATATTGCATCTTATGACTTCTTATAGTTACAGTATGCATTAATGCTGTTGTTGTGACACCACCAACTTCATAACGGTTTAATATATTGTTTTGGCAATCTTTGATGGTGTTTTCTACTAGTGGAATCTGTATATTTGATAGTCCTGTCACAGCTAGTTCTTGAAAGAGCAGTTCTTGAGAGAGCTCTCTCAGCCCACCTACCTCACAGGGTGTCTGTTGTGGGGAGGGG
>NW_015166556.1:48471-60396 GCF_001447785.1 Gekko japonicus | reverse complement strand
TCTTCTTCTTCTTCTTCTTCTTCTTCTTCTTCTTCTTCTTCTTCTTCTTCTTCTTCTTCTTCTTCTTCTTCTTCTTCTTCTTCTTCTTCTTCATCTACCCAAACAAATCAATCCAAAGGGGAAGGGTTAAAATGACGGCGATTAATTTAAATATCCCATTCGTTCTCACTATTAATGCCTTTTCTTAACTCTCTATTCTGGACTGGTTAACCCAGAGCAAGAAGGTGTGATCTTTTGTGAATGGCATTAGTGATCACGGATCTTTGTTTCCCTCGCTAACCGAATCCAGCTCGCGCTCCCATTTATGCGGCCAGGCATTTGTCAAGCGCCATCAGGAAAATAAAGATAAGGCAGTTAGAAGTAAATGCATGACTCCTCTTAAAATTTCTCACCGAGCTCAAGATTGGCAAGAAATATGTATTTAATCACCGGATAAACAAGAGATCGTCATTTGCCGGGGATTTTATGTGCCCGCTCCCTTTCCCCATGCCATCTGAAATTAAAAATAAATAAAGTGACAGGGATGAAACCTTTTAAATCTGTTGGCAGACGAAAAAAGTCCCTGCTTTCCTCGCCGCCTTACTCTGCTTTATGTGGTCTACTGTTCATTCCTATTACCTCTTTATGGCTGTTTTGTTAAAGTTCATACCACAAAGACCTGTAAAGGAAATTTACGGCACTCGAGGTTTCAGCAATTTCTAAATAACTATAACAGGAATGGGGCACATTAATTAAAGGCAGGGGAATCTTGGTCGTAACGGAGATAGTGACATTTAAACACACACACACCCCTTTCTAATGCCACATGCATTAAGACGATATGACAAAGAGCGTGCAATTTCACAATCAGGGCTTTCTAATGGGTACCTTTATATCTCAGTTATGAAAAACTTGCTGTCCTTGGTTTAACCTGTGTAGGCAAACCAGGGACCCTAGTCTAAATATTTTTGCCATAATTTAGAGCATGGGCGGGGGCGGGGGGAGGATTTGCTTTGCAGTTGCTGGCGATTAAAGCCCAAAGGCAGAGTGATGTTATTTAGGATACAGCGACAACGAAAAAGATATTGTTTGCTACACGGAGAATGGAATTGTGCATGCAAATGGCACGGATCATTACTCCTTGCCCCTTCTTTTAAAGGCGTCAGCAAGGATTGTTGCTGCGTTGCCCTCTGCCACCGAAAAGGACCTGGCCCTCGTGGTAGCTAGCCTGGCCTCTTTAGGGCCCGGGGTCACTAGACGGTGTTATGACCCCGACCAAAGCTTGGCATATAGGCCGCTTTAACACCCACAACAGTAGCCTGGCACATACTTGCGTCTCCCCTAGTGTTCAACAACACTATGGACCGTACAAGAGCAAAGTAACAGCTTCTTTTTTTTTAACTTATTATGAGGATTTGGCCTGTATCATCATCATTATTATTATTTTGGTATTGTTTTGGTATTGGTTTGCAATTGCCTCCCTCTGCGTCGTGCCCCTGGTATTCCTTGGAAGTCACCCATCCAAATACTAGCCAGGGATGACCTTGCTTAGCATGTGCATGTGTGCCTGGAAGTCATGCTTGACTTCTGGCAACCCCTGGTGGGGCTTGGAGGCCAGGGATGTTCAGACAGGTGGTGTGCTATTGCCTGCCTCTGCCTCTCAGCCCTGGTATTCCTTGGAGGTCTCCCATCCAAGTACTATTCAGGGTAACCCCTGCTGCTTCCAAGATTTGATGAGATCAGGCTTGCCTGGTCTACCCAGGTCAGAGCTGTCATAATTTATTTACTTCATTGATACCCCACCTTTCCTTCCAAAGGAGACCCAGTAGCTTACATTATTCTCCTCTCCTCTGTTTTTATGCACACAACAGCCCTGTGAGGTAGGTTAAGCTGAGGGTGTGTGGCTGGCCTAAGGTCACCCAGCAATCTTCCTTGGCAGAGTGGGGATTCCAACTCCGTCTCCCGGATCCTAGACTGACACTCTGACCACTAGAACAAAGTTTGCATCCAGTGGCCCCTTTAAGACCAACAAAATTTAATTCTAGATATAAACTTTTGTGTGCATCTTGACTCTAACTAGCCCTTCCTGGCAATTAACCCCGTCATCCTCTCTCTAATAATAATTACAATCATCGTATGGCAGTCTGTGTAGTATAGCCAGGAGATCCTAAGATTGTCCGGCAGCCACCAGAGCTTTTTTTTAAAAAAAACTTATTATGAGGATTTGGCTTGTATCATCATCATTATTATTATTTTGGTATTGTTTTGGTATTGGTTTGCAATTGCCTCCCTCTGCGTCGTGCCCCTGGTATACCTTGGAAGTCACCCATCCAAATACTAGCCAGGGATGACCTTGCTTAGCTTCTGAGATCTGATGAGATTGGGCAAGCCTGGGCTATTCAGGTCAGGGCACCCACTCCCTACCTAAATATAAGGCTTCAGGAAGTCTGTTTCAAAGTTTCAGAAGAAGAACAAGAAGAAGAGATGGATTTATACCCCACCCTTCACTACCCAAGGGAGTCTCAGAGCGGCTTACAAACTCCTTTCCGTTCTCCTCCCCACAACAGGCACCCTGTGAGGTAGGTGGGGATGAGAGAGCTCTGACAGAAACTGCCCTTTTTCAAGAACAGCTGTGCCAGAACCAGGGGTCATTTCCTGCGGGAGCACACAGGAGCGGAGCTCCGGCAGTAAGGAGCCCAGGGGGCAGGCACATGCAACAAGCCCGGCCCCCTGCTCCCAGCAGCCCTCAGTTGGGCCACAAGGAGCAAGAAGCAGCAAGGTAAGTTGCAGAGCCCCCCCCTTCAGGTACAAGCTCTGTGAATTCCAAGCATAAAATCCACAGCCCTGCCACAGAACTAAAATCCCCTACATTCTCTCCTATGGACTGAATAGACGCCCTGGTGGAGGCGGGTGTCCCCCACAACTAAAATCCCCTACATTCTCTCCTATGGATTGAATAGACGCCCTGGTGGAGGTGGCCAGGTTTCATCCCCACCAATGATCAGCTGGCCAGTGGAGGGGGATTTATCAGGAGAAAGAGGAAGGCCCAGGGCATGTTGCTGACACCCCCCAGGAAGTGATGTCATCACACCAGCAATGTCCAGGAGACACTCTGGTATTTGGACACAAACTCTATGGTAGAAGCTGTTTGCACCAAGCAATTTTTTTTGCCCAAAGCCCATAGCGTCACATTGGTTTTGCAGCATGATGATATCACTTCCTGTATGACGCTGGCAGCACGGCCCGCCCCTTCCTTCTTTCTCCTGGCAAGTGTTCCCCTATCCCCTGCCAGGAGGGACTGGTAACCCTAGGACTGAAGGAGCAGCTCGTATTCCACAAACTGGCCAGAAGAAACATCATCCAAATATTAGTTTTTCCTCACTTCACTTGGGGGGGGAGGCTGACACACACACACAACATTTTGCTTGACTCTCCTTTTGGGTCCCCCCCACCACCACCTTTACATTAGTTCTGTTTTCTCCATTTCGTTTTATGTACCTTTTCCCCTGCTCTTTGCCGAACTTTAATATCCTGCCAGTAGTGCCTTCTCCACTCCCCAATTGAATGAGACATTCCCTCCAGTGGAAGCCCGGCCTTGACAAATAGCCGCGGAGTAATTATTATTCCTTTCAAGAGGCTGAGCTATAGAATAAGGGCTGTAATTTCCCAGGCTTGAGTGCTGAGAAATTTATGCCGTACTTTTCCCCGGGTTGGAGTTTTCATCCGAGATTGTATTTCAGGCCTTTCCCCTTTGATGATATGATTAAGATAATTCCTTTATGAAGTTGGAGTCTCTGCAAAAGTATCCAGGAAAACATGTTTCATTTTCTTTCCCTTTCTGAATCCCGGCTAGAGATGAAAAAGAAATGATTCCCTCCCACCTTTTTCTTTTCGTTTTCTGACCTAGATGGCCTAGCAGAGGTGTAAGGTGTAATTTCATTGGAACAATAAAAGAGATGATGTTGGATTGGCAAGAGAGCCAAGAGTAGCAACAGCTTTGAATGTTTTATCTTGGCCATTTCGACCTGAAAGTTCCCCCTTTTCAAGTTCTCTTCTCCCACGCACAAATCAAATCTCTGTGGTGTTTATTTTCATGCCCTTTCTGTTTCCTTGTATTTAATGTATCTTGTAAAATATACGTTTCCCCACATTATTTGCATGACACATCAATAAATCAGCATTATACAATATAAAGACCTGCGTGGCAACTTCAGTCTTCCTTTCAAGTAGGTTTGCCATTTACCTGCCCATTGCAGGCAAACCCCCACTTTCAGTCCCCATCTCCCATCAATGAGAAATTGAGGAGTGGGAGAAAAAAATGGTGGTAAAATGGCCTGTATTGTGACACTCTAGGAGCGCACAGGAGCGGAGTTCCGGCAGTAAAGAGCCCGAGGGTGGGCACATGCAACAAGCCCCGCCCCCTGCTCCCAGCAGCCCCTGGCCGCAAGAAGCAACCAGGCAAGTTGCAGAGCCCCCCCCCAGATAGCAATCCAAAACAGTCCAGTGGCACGCTTGCCAGATGTTGCGGTGTGATCGCGCCCTGAAAATCTGCCCAGCATTCGTGGCGCTCCTGCGGCAAATTCGGCATGTGAATGGGGCCGACGTTACATGTACAGAGATGTATGAACCCAACATACTTCATGGGTTCCTTATCTATCAGCCTTGCTTGTGAAATATGACTGGTTTTCCTATCTATAACTTTTATTGTTTTCTTTATCTTTGACAAACTCTGAAATAGTACACTGGTGACATTCTTTTTTTAAAAAATTAGCCTCCCGCGTTTAAAGACCACTCATCATACTCAGATATCATTGTTCTCAAAATGTCACATTGATTTTATCCCGTTTGCAATAAATGGTTACATCAAAAGGGGGGGGGGGAGAGGAAAGAAAGGAAGACAGAAATAATGGTCTGCCACTTCACAATCAGCTGCCACTCCTGGCTACAGCAAAAATAAATAAAGGGACAATTTTCTTGAAGGACGGGGAAAGAAACGGGGAAAAAAAATAAAGCTTCATCACTTTCCTGGTAATACTGACAACAGGTTAGAGTTAGCAGCAGTAATTATGACCTCTGTGTGGGCATTAACAGGTGTGATCTGCATAATACAGCAACAAAATAGCATATGGTCGAAATGGGTTTCAGCTGGTACAGACACAAATGGTCAGTGTCGTCAGGGTGAGGTCCTGTCCGAGGGTTAGAATCATAGAATGTTAGAGTTGGAAGGGACCTTGCAGGTTATCTAGTCCAACCCCCTGCACTCTGCAGGAGCGTAGCCGAAAGATAACCCTACAACATACCCGAAAGATGGTCGTCCAACCTCCGCTTGAAAACATCCAGCGAAGGAGCATCCGCCACCTCCCGAGGCAGACTGTTCCACTGCTCAACCATTCTTACAGTTAGGAGGTTTCTCCTGATTTTTAGCCGGTATCGACTCCCTTGTAATTTCCCTCCGTTAGATCTAGTCTTGCAATCCGGAGCAAGAGAGAATAGATCCGCTCCATCTTCGACATGACAGCCCTTCCAATATTTGAAGACTGCAATTTGAAGGGTTGCCATGCCCCTGCCGGAGGAGGAGGATCCATAGTCCCCGGGCCTCACCCTCTACCACTGGTCAGCTGATTGGTGGGCAGACGTGCCAGGAACAGGAGGGAGGCCCCGGCTATGTTACCAGCAATGTGGCGACACCACTCCCCACATATGCCATTTAAGTGATGTCATAACGCCCAGCGACGCTCTGGCATTTTGGCAAAAACTCTATTGTAAAAGCCATTTTTACCATGGAGTTTTTTTTGCCAAAATGCCAGAGCATCAGAGGGCTGTGATGACGTTACTTCCTGTACACACTGGAAGTGATGTCACCATGTTGCCAGAAATGTAGCATGTGTAGAGTCGCCTCTTAGGTTGTTGGAAAAGGGTGTTCGCTATGACCAGTGTGTTCTCTTGACAAAACTCTGTTAACCTTTGCCCTGCTTCATTTTGCTTTCCAAGGCCAAACTTGTCTGTTATTCCAGTTACCTTTTCACTTCCTACTTTAGCATTCCAGTCCCCTATGATGATGAGGACATCATTTTTTGGTGTTAGTTCTAGGAGGTGTTGTAGGTCTTCATAGAACCGGTCCACTTCAGCCTCTTCTGCATCAGTGGTTGGGGCATAGACTTGGATTACTGTGATGTTGAATGGTTTGCCTTGGAATCGGACAGAAATCATTCTGTCATTTTTGAGATTGTATCCCAGTACTGCCTTTTGCACTCTCTTGTTGACTATAAAGGCCACACCATTTTTTCTACGAGATTCCTGGCCACAGTAGTAGATATAATGGTCTTCTGAGTTAAATTCGCCCATTCCTGTCCACTTTAGTTCACTGATTCCTAGGATATCGATGTTCAGTCTTGCCATCTCATTTTTGACCACGTCAAGCTTACCTTGATTCATAGATCTTACATTCCAGGTTCCTATGTAGTATTGTTCTTTGCAGCATTGGACTTTCCTTTCACCATCAGACACATCCACAACTGAGGGTCCTTTCGGCTTTGGCCCAGCCGCTTCACTCTTTCTGGGGTTACTTGTACTTGTCCTCTGCTCTTCCTCAGTAGCATATTGGACACCTTCCGACCTGAGGGGCTCATCTTCCGGCGTCATATCTTTTAGCCTTTTGATACTGTCCATGGGGTTTTCTTGGCAAAAATACTGGAGTGGGTTGCCATTTCCTTCTCCAGGTGGATCACGCTTGGTCTGAGTTCTCTGCTGTGGCCTGTCCGTCTTGGGTGGCCCTTCACGGCATAGCCCACAGCTTCATTGAACTGCGCAAGCCCCCTCGCCACGACAAGGCAGTGATCGAAGAGTCGGACCCGACTGTGCGACTGAACAACAACAACAAGTGGTAACCAAATACTCCGGTTTAAAGGGAGTTTGATCCAGAAAGCCACGGTTGGGGACGGTGCACAGATGTTGGGCATGTGAACATGCACATAAAATCCATTAGTGAAGTGTGATGAAATTAGTTCAAACGGTGCGTCTGAATGCACCCCATCATTGGCTATCAGCCACAAGGTACAGAGAGGAACTCTCGGTCTGGGGCAAGGGATGCTCTGTGTTCTTGGTGCTTGGGGGGGGGCAACAGTGGGAGGGCTTCTAATGTCCTGGCCCCACTGCTGGACCTCCTGATGGCACCTGGTATTTTTGGCCACTGTGTGACAGAATGTTGGACTGGATGGGCCGCTGGCCTGATCCAACATTGGCTTCTCTTATGTTCTTATGTTCTTATGGTTTTTTACTGTTTGAAGTGGCAAAATCCAATTCGAAAGTGGATTGAAAGTAGATTACTTAGTGTTTGTGACCACAGCCCCAGAGTCATAAACAGCAAACCTTCACCCCACAAAAGGAGAGCCTATGAATCGCTACTACGAAAGCTAGTGTTGTGTACCCAGTGAGACCGTGCACGTGGTCGGGCCGCGCACGTGGCCATGCAAAGGGCCCAAGCTTCGCTTCCAAAGATAATAGCCCAAACCAATGTTCCCTCTAAGGTGTAGAGTCTTGTGAGCAAAAATTCTACTTTGTGAGCTACTGGCATTAAAGTTGTGAGCGAGCAATTTGGCTACTGCATCAATTAGTTTGCTCTGGAGACATCCTTCCTGAGTTAAGACAAAAATGTGTGAGCCGGAGGCTAAAAAACTGTGAGCTAGCTCACACTAACTCAGCTTAGAGGGAACACTGGCCCAAACAGACCCTAGCGCGCACCTATCGGATGTCTAGGATCCAAGGAGGGACTGGGGGACACTGTAAATAGCCTTTCATGGTTGTCTCTCTCTCTGTGTGTGTGTGTGTGTGTGTGTGTGTGTGTTTGGAGTGTGGTTTGATATGGGGATATAAACCGGCCTTGGGCCAGACTAAGTATCTCAAGTTATCCTGTACATAATAAAGTATGAGCTGAAATCACTTCTCCATGCAGCAGTCTCAGTACTTTATACTAGTATATACTAGTACTTGGTGTACTGGTTAAGTGCGCGGACTCTAATCTGGGAGAACCGGGTTTGATTCCCCACTCCTCCACTTGCACCTGCTGATGTGACCTTGGGTCAGTCACAAGCTCTGGCACAGCTGTCCTTGAAAAAGAGCAGTTTGTGTCAGAGTTCTCTCTGCCCCGCCTACCTCAGAGGGTGTCTGTTGTGGGGAGGGGAAGGGAAAGGAGATTGTAAGCCGCTCTGAGACTCTAAGTGAAGGGCGGGATATAAATCCAATCTCTTCTCTTCTTCTTCTCTTCTTCTATCATGTAGCTTAACAACAGCTGCCCAGAAATTTGCCACACGTGGAGTAGTTCACCTTCCATACCTGCCATAGTCTCCGGGGGGACTGATGCCCACTGTCTGGAGATTAATTGCAATCCCAGGAGAACTGCAGGCCTCACCTGCAGTTTGTAGTACAAAAACTGAGGGTCACAGGGATAGGAAGATGTGGGGAAAAAATATATGACCCTGTATATAAAAGATGTACAGGCCGCGGTGGCTCAGACGATAAGATGCTGAGTTCGAGACCTAAGTTGCCGAATGACAGAGTGAGCTCCCGTCTCTGGCCCCAGCTCCTGCCAGCCTAGCAGTTTGAAAGCAAGAAATTGCAAATAGATGAATAGGTACCGCTTTGGTGGGAAGGTAACAGCGTTCTGTGCGCCTTGGCGTTTAGTCATGCAGGCCATATGACGACGGAGACATCTTTGGACAACACTGGCTCTTCGGCTTGGAAACGGAGATGAGCACCGCCCCCTAGAGTCGGAGCCGACTGGGTTTCGAGCAAGGGAAACCTTTACTTTTACTATAATAAATTTATGCTTAAGGTAGGTCTATTTTGTGCTTTTTATTTTTCTCCAATTTTTCTATATTAATATATACATATAAGTGTAAAATATTACCAAACGTAGGTTCGCCGCAATAATACCTCAAACTGCAGGTTTAGACTATGTTCAAACATTCAAACAGCACCTTGTCAGTGATTGTGGACTAGTTATTGTGAAACTGACAAGGTGCTGTTTCAAGTTTTGAACATCGTGCAAACCTGCACTTTGATGTATTATTTCGGTGAACCTATGTTTGGGGATCCTTGACTCTAATATTTATATATAATATATATATAGGGAAAAATTGTAAAAAGGAAAAGGAAACACACAAAATAATTGGAATATAAAATAATTGGAATATAAAAACTTCTCGAGCGTCATTTAAGTCGTATAAGTTGAAGGGGGCTCTCAACCCTTCCCTCATTGTCCTTGGCTGAGACAACCAAAATATCATTCTGTGACAGGGCGCTACAGCCAGAAATCTTCAGGAAAGGAGAAAACAGATAACTAGGGTGGCTCAGTCACGGAAGCAGGGTTCATTCCCTGCAGGAGCACACAGGAGCGGAGCTCCAGCAGTAAGGAGCCCAGGGGGCGGGCACATGCAACAAGCCCTGCCTCCTGCTCCCAGCAGCCCGCAGTCAGGCCACGAAGAGCAAGAAGCAGCCAGGTAAATTTCAGAGCCCCCCCCCCCGGGCCTGCCTTCAGGTACAAGCTCTCCCTCCTCTGTGAGGGCAGATCTGTGTGTCCCCCCCCCCCATAGCTAGCAACCCAAAACAGTCCAGTGGCACCTTTAAGGCCAAGTTTTATTCAGGTACAAGCTCTCCCTCCTCTGCAAGGAAAGATCTGCATGTTCCCCCCCCCCCAATAGCTAGCAATCCAAAAGAGTCCAGTGGAGCCTGAATGGTGGGTGTTGCCTTCTGATGCACTTCCGGTGATGTTAGGGGGTGTGGCATATACAAATAAATCATGCTAGTGAGTTGTGCTAATGAGCTCCTGCACCTCTTTTTCTACTAAATGACCCCTGCACAGAAGGGAAAGAAAAAATGGAGGGAAGATCTTACCTCTGAGGGAGGAAAGTGGACGGGGCCCCCTCATACCTACATTTGAGGAAGCCTGCATCCATACTTCTTCAGCTCCACTTCTCTTGGCATGGCATCCAGGCCTTTCTCCGATTCCCTCTGCCCTGCCAAGCCTCGCTTCTCTTCCTAATCTGTGGCAGAACGGCTCATCTCCAAGTTGTCACCCAATAGCGCATTGCACATGATTGAGAGTCCACGCATCGGCCAATGTGCTGCTCATGACCATGTGGGGGGAAATGTTCACTTGATAGATAATAGTTTTATTTTGGACCGTCTTAATCACCCTGCACCTGGTTGGTACTTGGTACGAACGGATAACTGGCATCAGGAGACAGATAGAACGCGATGGACTACATTCTTTTTCATTTCCATGCGGCAACCCACTACATAACAGGTTGCCATGCCCCTGCTGGAGGAGGAGGATCCACAGTCCCCGGGCCTCACCCTCTACCGCTGGTCAGCTGATTGGTGGGCGGACGTACCAGGAGCAGGAGGGAGGCTCCGGCTATGTTACCAAAAGTGTGGTGACACCACTACCCACATATGCCATTTAAGTGATGTCATCACGTTGACGACATCCCAGCGACGCTCTGGCATTTTGGCAAAAACTCTATGGTAAAAGCCATTTTTACCATGGAGTTTTTTTGCCAAAATGCCAGAGCATCACAGGGCTGTGATGACGTTACTTCCTGTACACACTGGAAGTGATGTCACCATGTTGCCAGAAATGTAGCCCAGCCCTCCTTCCTGCTCCTGGCAAGTTCCCCCTAAAAAAAAAATCCTAAAGGGGAGCCAATCTTTTTGACCTCAAGGATGCGTCCTCTTCCTGTGGCGGGGGGAAAGGTAAATTGCATTTGCTAGCTCTGTTTATGGCGAGGCTCAAATATCCTTGCAAATGATGCATAATTGCCTTGTGATTATACGGCAATCGCAGCACATTGTCAACAAAACAATTATTCCCTGGCCCAATCGCTTCTGACTCGCAGGGCACGGCGATTAGCCAAGGAAAGGCCCTGGAAGCTCGCAGGGAGGTCCTTCAGCATATCCGAAGGGCAATTAGTCTGTGCAATGGCATCCAAGTGGTGGGATAATAACTATACCAAAGTGCAGATTGAAAATAACAAGGGCAGGGGAGGAGAATGTACTTTGGGGCCCAACAGCCAAGATGGGGATCAGTCGCCCCGGCATCTGCCCCACTCTGCCCCTACAGGGAACCAGTTTGGTGTAGTGGTTAAGAGTGCAGACTCTATTCTGGGAGAACCGGCTTTAATTCCCCACTCTTCTACATGCAGCTGCTGGTGTGACCTTGGGTCAGCCACAAGTTCTTTCAGAGCTGTTCTCTCAAGAGCAGTCCTCGCGAGAGAGCTCTCAGCCCCACCTACCTCACAGGGTGTCTGTTGTGGGGAGAGGAAGGGAAAGGAGCTTGTAAGCTGCTCTGAGACTCTGAGGGTGCGTTCAGATGGGCTGTTTAGTCCGCTTTCGGCACACCACAGAAACGGATTTTATCTGCACGATCACACGGTCAACATCTGCCTCCCGTCCCTAGCCATCGCTTTGCAGCTCAAAACTGCGTTAATCTGGAGTATTTTGATACCAGGTCCCCAAGTGGTGTTTTCCTGATTCTCCGGTTCCAGCCGCATTTTCCCCCTGTGTGATCGCGCCTCCGGTGTCGAGCCACTTCTGGTTTAAACCCCCTCCCCGCTCGAAAACTGCCCTTGCTCCAGTCCCGATGCAGTTTTTCTAAACCTGGAGAATCGCGATCACACTCACCTTCCTTGTTCCGGATCGCTGCACAGCCACATCGCTTCCCGGCATTCACACGTGGGAGTGTGCCTCGGTGGGTTTTTTTTCCCTTTCAGATTGAGCATGTGCACAGGAGCCCCTCTGTTGAACTAGAATTTTTGCACGTGCGCAAAACAGCGATTTTCACACTTCCCTTTAAACTTTAAATGAACACTTCCCTTTAAATGTTTACCCCGACACTGACCTCCGTGAGATCTGAACACTAAAACTAAGCACCATTTAAACTTTGCTTTT
>NW_015166556.1:44945-48438 GCF_001447785.1 Gekko japonicus | reverse complement strand
AGTGTTACATCACTTCTGGGAAACCCCAAAGCCTCTCTAGAAATCACTGAAAACTCTATGGACTTATTTTAGAATTTCCGAGGATTCCTTAGAGAGGCATGATGTAACTTCTGGGTTTTCTCTGGAATTGATGCAACACCATTATGCACGAGATATAATTTAGGCAGATATACAAACCGGGGGAAAGAAAGAAAGTCAAGGGCAGTGTTCCCTCTGAGCTGAGTTAGTGTTAGCTAGCTCACAGTTTTTTAGCCTCCAGCTCACACATTTTTCTCTTCGCTCAGGAAGGGTGGCTCCAGAGCAAACTAATTTAATGCAGTAGCCAAATCGCTCGCTCACAACTTTAATGCCAGTAGCTCACAAAGTAGAATTTTTTGCTCACAAGACTCCACACCTTAGAGGGAGCATTGGTCAAGACCAGTGTTCCCTCTAAGCTGAGTTAGTGTGAGCTAGCTCACACTTTTTTAGCCTCTAGCTCACACATTTTTCTCTTCGCTCAGGAAGGGTGGCTCCAGAGCAAACTAATTTAATGCAGTAGCCAAATCGCTCACTCACAACTTTAATGCCAGTAGCTCAAAAAGTGGAATTTTTTGCTCACAAGACTTCGCATCTTAAAGGGAGCATTGGTCAAGACCTGTCCTGGATCCACTAGGTTGCTTCACCCAGGAGACTCCATAGTGCTGAAAGTCAAGGGCCACATACCCTTCCATCATTTGGCTCATGTATCCGGCTTTTTGTTGTTGTTCAGTCGCACAGTTGAGTCTGACTCTTCGCGACCCCATGGACCAGATCCCAGGCCTTCCTGTCCTCCGCCGTCCTCTGAAGTTTGCTCAGTTTCATGTTCATTACATCTATGACACTGTCTAACCATCTCATCCTTTGCCGTCCCCGCCTTCTTTGACCTTCAATCTTTCCCAGCATCAGGGTATTTTCCAGTGAGTGCTCCCTTCTCATTGGGTGGCCAAAGTAGTTGAGCTTCAGTTTCATTATATGGCCTTCCAGGGAACAGTCAGGGTTGATTTCTTTTAGGATTGACTGATTTGATCTTCTTGAAGTCCAGGGGACTCTCAAGAGTCTTCTCCAGCACCATAGTTCATAAGCATCTATTCTTCGGCACTCAGCCTTCCTTATAGTCCAACTCTCGCAGCCATACATGACTACTGGGAATACCATTGCTTTGACCATGCGGACTTTTGTTGGCAGGGTGATGTCTCTGCTTTTTATCATGCTGTTTAGGTTCACCATCGCTTTCCTCCCAAGGAGCAGGCGTCTTTTAATTTCATGGCTGCTGTCACAGTCTGCAGTGATCTGGGATCCCAGGAACGTGAAGTCTGTCACCACTTCCATGACTTCCCCTTCTATTTGCCAAGGAGTGATGGGGCCGGCTTTAATACCAGCAATGGGAAGGGAAACATCAGCTCATCCCAGATCTCTAACAGCTGGCAGACACGTTCCCAAGATTCCTCTCTCCTAGTTGAAACTCCCACTGGTAGGCTTCATACTGTTTAGAAGATTCTGCAGATTTTTCTGGATCAATACGAGTTTGTATCCTGAACTGGCCTTGTGAGGATCAAAGCAGATATAGTATTTCAAGGGAAGTCAGAGCGACATTCTCACTGTTTCCATTTTCTCAGTCTCCATGATAGACAGGCATAAGCAGACGTCATAAGGAATGGGATGAACCAGAAAGGGGTGGAGCTTCTAGAGGCAGAAGGGTGCCGGATGTGTGGAAAGCAAAGGTGGGAAACAAGACTGCCCTGCCGGGAAGTTTGAACCTTAATCATAGGCTCTTAACACCGAGCTGCAGTCACACATACACAATTGTGAACTTGTGGATCTCCTGACAAAAATATGTAATCTCTCCTTAAAATCAGCCTCCATTCCTGAGGACTGGAAGGTAGCTAATGTCACTCCCATCTTTAAAAAGGGTTCCAGAGGAGATCCGGGAAATTACAGGCCAGTCAGTCTGACGTCGATACCGGGTAAATTGGTGGAAACCATTATTAAGGAAAGAATTAGTAGGCACATAGATGAACAAAACCTATTGAGGCAGACTCAACATGGGTTCTGTAAGGGAAGATCTTGTCTCACTAACCTATTAGTGTTCTTTGAGGGGGTGAACAAACATGTGGACAAGGGGGATCCAATAGATATTATTTACCTTGACTTCCAGAAAGCTTTTGATAAAGTTCCTCATCAAAGGCTCCTAAGCAAGCTCAAAAATCATGGGATAAAAGGACAAGTCCTTTTATGGATCAAAAACTGGCTAATTAATAGAAAACAGAGAGTGAGTATAAATGGGCAGTTCTCCCAGTGGAGGGGTGTAAGCAGTGGGGTACCACAGGGATCAGTACTTGGTCCACTGCTTTTTAACTTGTTCATTAATGATTTGGAGTTGGGAGTAAGCAGTGAAGTGGCTAAATTTGCGGATGATACAAAGTTGTTCAGGGTGGTGAAAACCAGTGAGGATTGTGAGGCACTCCAAAGGGATCTGTCAAAGATGGGCGAGTGGGCGTCAACATGGCAAATGGGGTTCAATGTGGCCAAGTGCAAGGTGATGCACATTGGAGCCAAAAATCCTAAATATAAATACACATTGATGGGGTCTGAACTGGCAGAGACAGATCAAGAGAGAGATCTTGGAGTTGTAGTAGATAACTCACTGAAAATGTCGAGACAGTGTGTGACTGCAATAAAGAAGGCCAATGCTATGCTGGGGATTATTAGGAAGGGTATTGTAAACAGATCAGCCAATATCATAATGCCGCTATATAAATCAATGGTGCGACCTCATCTGGAATACTGTGTGCAATTCTGGTCACCACACCTTAAAAAGGATATTATAGCTTTGGAAAAAGTGCAGAAAAGAGCAACTCGAATGATAAAAGGGTTGGAACACTTTCCCTATGAGGAAAGGTTAAAGCGCTTAGGGCTCTTTAGCTTGGAGAAAAGACGACTGAGGGGTGACATGATCGAGGTTTATAAGATTATGCATGGGAAAGAGCAGGTAGAGAAAGAGGTACTTTTCTCCCTTTCTCACAATACAAGAACCCGTGGGCACTCCATGAAATTGCTGAGCGGTCGGGTTAGAACGGATAAAAGGAAGTACTTCTTCACCCAAAGAGTGATTAACACTTGGAATTCACTGCCACAGGAAGTGGTGGCAGCTACAAGCATGGACGGCTTCAAAAGGGAATTAGATAAGCATATGGAGCAGAGGTCCATCAGTGGCTATTAGCCACAAGGTATAGATAGGGACTCTGGGGCAAGTGATGCTCTGTCATCTTGGTGCTTGGGGGGGGGTCAACAGTGGGAGGGCTTCTAATGTCCTGGCCCCACTGGTGGACCTCCTGATGGCACTGGTATTTCTGGCCACTGTGGGATACAGAGTGTTGGACTGGATGGGCCTTTGGCCTGATCCAACATTGGCATCTCTTATGTTCTTATGTTCTTATGTTCTCTAATCTGGGAGAACCAGGTTTGATTCCCCACT
>NW_015166556.1:41498-44509 GCF_001447785.1 Gekko japonicus | reverse complement strand
AGGCAGATCAGGAGAAGGGAGGGCAGTGCTTAGTTCTCGTGGCCCTTTTTTACACACCCAAGGAAATGCTGATTGCCACTTTGGGGTCAGCAAGCAATCCTGGAGGTTTTTTGTCATCTTCTGGGCATGGAACATTGGGTGTGGAGGGGGAGGATCTGTGGTTGTTTGTTGTTGTTTTTTTGCATTGTGCAGGTGGTTGGACTAGATGACCCTGGAGGTCCTCTCCAATTCTATGAGTATATGGTTCTACCGCCTTGCCTTGTGCTGGGTGAGCCGTCCAAGCCGGTGCACAGAGTGTTCAGCTGGAGACTTCCTGGGCCGCCAACAAGAAGGAAGAGATGGACTTTGCGAGTGACAAGCTGTGAAGGAGGGGAAAGCCAATAGTTTGGACTTTAAAAGATCCCTGTTCTATTGCGTTACTAAGATCAATGTTTTGTTACATGATATGACATTCATTGAAAAGTTTAAAAAAAATGTTTTATTTGCTTTGAATCATTGCAGGAGTCATCCCAAGTTCTGCCCCCCCAGAACCCACAAGCTGAAGTTACAGGAGCACTTCCAGAATGACTCCGGCACTCTTATAACCGCTATTTCTATCATCAGCCAAGCCATTGATTGGACAACAACAGTGGTGGACAGTGGAAAATCTTCCCTGCTTTTCTTTGCCTCTCCGGCTTTCTATTTCCCTTCCAAAATTTCGCTGGAAAGTGGGGGACCCTCCCCTCGGCTCGCCTATGTCTTGTTAAGTGGTTCAGTGCGCGGACTCTAATCTGGGAGAACCGGGTTTGATTTCCTGCTCCTCCATAAGCAGCTGCTGGGTGACCTTGGCCAAGCCATAGTTCTGACAAGATCTTTCCTTGAAAGGGCAGTTTCTCTCAGACCTCTCTCAGCCCCACCTACCTCACAGAGTGTCTGTTGTGGGGAAGAGAAGGGGAAGGAGTTTGTAAGCCACTCTGAGACTCCTTTGGGTAGTGAAGGACAAGTTATAAATCCAATCTCCTCCTCCAGAAACAGAGAGCCAGTTTGGTGTAGTGGTTAAGTGCGCAGACTCTAATCTGAGAGAACCGGGTTTGATTCCCCACTCCTCCACTTGCACCTGCTGGATGACCTTGGGCAAGCCACAGTTCTGATAAGAGCTGTTCTTGAAAAAGAGCAGTTTCTGTCAAGAGCTCTCTCAGCCCCACCTACCTCACAGGGTGTTTGTTGTGGGGAGGGGAAGGGAAAGGATTTTGTAAGCCGCTTTGAGACTCCAAGCAAAGGGTGGGGTATAAATCCAATCTCCTCCTCCTCCTCCTCCTCTTCTTCTTCTTCCTCTTCTTCTTCCCGCATTATCATTTCCTTATTAATCTCAGTACTGGGCAACACTCGACTTTGGAACAAAGCTTAGGCCGATGTGGCTTGGTACGCAAAATGCTCCAGCCAGGGGTCATTTTGTAGAAAAAGAAGTGCAGGAACTCATTAGCATAACTTATTAGCATAACATTTGCATATGCCACACCCCCTGACATCACCGGAAGTGTGTCAGAAGGCAACACCCACCGCTCAAGCTCCACTGGACTGTTTTGGATTGCTAGCCATTTTTGGGGGGGGTGCTCTGCAACTTACCTGGTTGCTTCTTGCTCTGACTGAGGGCTGCTGGGAGCAGGGGGTGGGGCTTGTTGCATGTGCCCACCCCCTGGGCTCTTTACGCTCCTGTGTGCTCCTGCAGGAAATGACCCCTGGCTCCAGCAGATAAAACCATATCATGCCATAATACGAGGGATGCAAGCAATAGATTTGCAGGGGACCATTTGGGAAGCGGGTGGGGGAGGGCTTCCCTTTCCGGAGGAAAAGGGGAGGAGGGCCGAGACAACCACTCAGTTTAATATGGCCACCTGGAATGGATTTTTATTTAAACTTTTCCTCGCGGGTGGGCAAAGGGATCGTTTGAATGAAGTGCTAAAAATCTTGGGGGGGGGGGTGTCAGCCACATGGCCGCCCTGTCAAGCCATTCACTCCCGGCTGAGGTGCCAGCAGTGCCGTTAATCATAGGCCCCGGCCTTAAGAAAGAGGCATAAACGTGCCCGGGCCGTTTTTATTGTTGTGACCCTGACGCCAGGCGCAGATTCTACAACACTCCATGCCAGCCGCCACCGTGATTTACATACATTTTCCCCCCTTCCGAACAAAAGTGGACAGCTGGTGTATCCTCGTGCCTATTAATCTTCTCGCGCGCCATCATTTTCTGGTGTGTAACAACTATTTTTCAATCTTTGGGGCATCAAGTGAGGTAATGAATAATTCCATTATATTCTTACTGGACAAATAGGGTATTGCCGGATGACACATTAGGTTTGGAGCCGCGAAAGGAAGGGGGTGGCCGAGAAGCTGTTTATTACCTTTTCATTGTGGGCAACAGAGAGGAATCATTCTAATCTCCTCCTAAGGGGGGATCGCGATAAAACAGAGAGACCGTAAACCGTTCTGGTCTGGTTTGCCGTGTGCACAGACACCGCGGCAAGCTTCACTTTCTTCACTGTCAATCTTGGGCGGTTTGGCATCTGACATTCGCTCCACGTTTTCTCGACCCTGAGGAAAAGGTGCCACTCGAAACCACATTCAGATACCCCGAGGCAATGCCGTATTGACGGAGAAGAAGTCACCCCTGAACGGCCATAAATCTACGCCGAGGGTACCATAAAATCTGATGATCAAAGAAAGCGAAAGCAGCCTGCAATGCAGAGGGGGATTTCTGTTCCAGCGTCGGTTAGGTCAAACAACGGAGGGAAAAGCCAATGCAGAATTGCCCGTTGTCTCCCCCCCTTTGCTCTTTTGTCACTCCTTGAAGCTCTGGTTTTGATCCAGCCAGTGCTGGGATTAGACAGGGAAGAAGAAGAAGAAGAAGAAGAAGAGGAGGAGGAGGAGTTGCTCTTTTGTCACTCCTTGAAGCTCTGGTTTTGATCCAGCCAGTGCTGGGATTAGACAGGGAAGAAGAAGAAGAAGAAGAAGAAGAGGAGGAGGAGGAGGAGGAG
>NW_015166556.1:31562-39512 GCF_001447785.1 Gekko japonicus | reverse complement strand
TTTTTAAAGGTTTGAGGGACTTGCAGGCATTAAGAACATAAGAACAGCTGTGCTGGATCAGACCAAGTGTCCATTTAGTCCAGCATCCTGTCTCACACAGTGGAGAGGAGGAGGAGGAGACTGGATTTATATCCCGCCCTTCACTCAGAGTCTCAGAGTGGCTGACAATCTCCTTTCCCTCCCCCTCCCCACAACAAACACCCTGTGAGGTAGGCGGGGCTGAGAGAGCTCTTGAGAGAAACTGCTCTTTCAAGTGACTGGATTTATACCCTGCCCTTCACTACCCAAAGGTGTCTCAGAGTGGCTGACAATCTCCTTTCCCTCCCCCTCCCCACAACAAACACCCTGTGAGGTAGGCGGGGCTGAGAGAGCTCTTGAGAGAAACTGCTCTTTCAAGAACTGCTCTGACAGAACTATGGCTTGACCAAGGTCATCCAGCCAGGTGCAAGTGGAGGAGTGGGGGAATCAAACCCGGTTCTCCCAGATTAGAATCCACACATTTAAGCATTAAACTGGCCAGTCATTTCCTCTGGAGGTCCAACAACAGGGCATAGAGTCCGAGGCCTTTGCCTGATGTTGCCTCCTGCCACTGGGATTCAGAGGATTAGTGCCTCTGGATGTCGAGGTTCCCCTCAGTCACCATGGCTATTGACCAATGGCTAATGACCATGGCTATTTTTGGGCAGGAACACACAGGAACGGAGTTCCGGCTGGCTCCCAAGTTGGCCACACCCAGCAGGGACTCATTAACATAACAGGTCACGCCCAACAGCAGCAACTCATTAGGATTGGCTACACTGGGGTGTCTGTCCTAACATGCAAAGGGTTCCTGCTACAAAAAAAGCCCTAGGTTTTGACAACAAGGTCAACAGAATAAGAAGCAAAAGGTGGGTGTGGCTGGATGACCACACTTCTGGCAACATGGGGGTGTGGCCTAATATGTTAATATGATGTGCTAGCAGGGATGTGGCCTAATATGCTAATGAGTTTCTGCTGTTGGGTGTGGCCTATTATGCTAATGAGTTCCTGCTGGGCTTTTTCTACAAAAAAAGCCCTGCTAATGACTAATACCTGCATGGGTCAGGTGGCTGTCATGGTGACAGGGAAAGGAATGAGATCACTCTTTTTGCCTTTTTTTTTTAAAAAAATGTAACCTTCAAATGGAAAAAAAAGAAATAGCAACAATGGGTGGTAAGTCATAAACTTTTACAAAATGTCTGCAAATATCTAAAATACGTCTGCACAATTGGCATGCATATGCCACACACTCAAGTGTTGATAAGGTTGTAAGTCCATTGGATTGTATGTGTGTTTGTGTGTGTAAAGTGTCAGCAAGTCACAGTTGATTTATGGCGACCCTGTAGGATTTCCAAGGCAAAAGACGAACAGAGGTGGTTTGCCATTGCCTGCCTCTGTATAGTAACCCTGGACTTCCGTGGTAGTCTCCCATCCAAACATTAACCATGGCTGGCCCGGCTTAGCTTCTGAGATCTGATGAGATCAAGCTAGTCTGGGCCATCCCAGTTAGGACATCAGATAATGGGAGGTGGATATTTATGTCTCTTCTATGAACTGTGCTCTCCTCATGAAAGAGAAGGTGAGGAGAGATTTCCTGCCTCACAGCAGAAGCTATTAGCACATGCAAGTCCCTCAACCCCAGGAACAAAATTTGACTGGATTGCAAATGGCTCCAGGAGGTAGAAGATGATGGAGAAGATCCCGTGATCCCTGTGCCCAGCCTATAGATACAAGGAGGCAGGGTTCTTTTTGTTGCAGGAACCCTTTTGCATATTAGGTGACACACCCCTAATGTAGCCAATCCCCCAAGAGTTTACAGTGAGCTCTGTGAAGGTGAGGGAACAGAGAAGCCAGAGAAGCCGTGGCAGCCAATAGAGATTCCCTATCCAAAGGAGTTCCTGTGACAAAAAGAGCCCTGCGACAAGAAGGGAAGGTGAGGGAACAGAGAAGCCTTGGAAGCCAATACAGATTCCCTATCCCCATAAGAACATAAGAGAAGCCAATGTTGGATCAGGCCAATGGCCCATCCAGTCCAACATTCTGCATCACACAGTGGCCAAAAATACCGGAGGTCCAAGATCTGATGAGATCAAGCTAGTCTGGGCCATCCCAGTTAGGACATCAGATAATGGGAGGTGGATATTTATGTCTCTTCTATGAACTGTGCTCTCCTCATGAAAGAGAAGGGTAGGAGAGATTTCCTGCCTCACAGCAGAAGCTATTAGCACATGCAAGTCCCTCAACCCCAGGAACAAAATTTGACTGGATTGCAAATGGCTCCAGGAGGTAGAAGATGGTGGAGAAGATCCCGTGATCCCTGTGCCCAGCCTGTAGATACACGGAGGCAGGGTTCTTTTTGTAGCAGGAACCCCTTTGCATATTAGGTGACACACCCCTAATGTAGCCAATCCCCCAAGAGTTTACAGTGAGCTCTGTGAAGGTGAGGGAACAGAGAAGCCAGAGAAGCCGTGGCAGCCAATAGAGATTCCCTATCCCCATAAGAACATAAGAGAAGCCAATGTTGGATCAGGCCAGTGGCCCATCCAGTCCAACACTCTGCATCACACAGTGGCCAAAAACACCAGGTGCCATCAGGAGGTCCAGCAGTGGGGCCAAGAAGCCCTCCCACTGTTGACCCCCCCAAACACCAAGAATGCAGTGCCTCCCTTGCCCCTGCCTATGATTTACTATCTATGCCTTGTGGCTAATAGCCACTGATGGACCTCTGCTCCATATATTTATCCAATTCCCTCTTGAAGCCGTCCATGCTTGTAGCTGCCACCACCTCCGGTGGCTGTGAATTCCATGTGTGAATCGCTTCTTGTTTCTACAGATCATTGTTATACATTGCAGGCAGTTCCAGGACCACCAGAGCACTTTACAAATGCGATTATGTACTGTTATCTTGTTGTGAGCCGCCCCGAGCCCGCTTGTGGGATCGGGCGGGATAGGAGCTGAATAAAATAAATAAATAAATAACTCTGTAAGCTCTAAACTAAGCCGATAGCTTTGGTGTTTGAGAACAACCCAAAGTTGTCCAAGAGTAATTATCCCAGTGGGCAATCATACATGGATAGGCTTACCTGATCCTCACTGGGGGTAGTGGATACCCCTGCTGGATGGCCTGGGGAGGGGGGGAATGGCAGGAAATTGGGGACGAGACATCAGCAGAACCCCCTGTACCCGGAAGTGACATCATCACCACCAGGGGGCTCCGGGGACATCGTGTCTAGGCTCGTGGAGAGTGACCTCATCGCCAGTATCATTATATCACCACTGCTGGCCTCCTGCTGGTTGCCAGGGCCCACCTGGTAAATGCATGCACGGATGGTGTGTTGCGTTCAGAGCATAAATTCTGCAGGCCCGGCTTGTGACACAGGGTGATTCTGCATTGGCTTTCCCCTCTGTTGTTATACCAAACCCACTTTGGAACAGAAATTCCCCTCTGTATTGCAGGCTGCCTTCAATTCATTTGATCGGCGAATTTTATGGCACCCTCCAGACGGCACGCCACTTTCGCTCTCTTTGAGCTTTGGGTTCTATGGTACCTTCTGCATAGATTTATGGTGACTTTGCAGTTAGGACCAATAAGCTGTGGAGTCTTGTGAGCAAAAATTCTACTTTGTGAGCGACTGGCACTAAAGTTGTGAGCGAGTGATTTGGCTGCTGCATAAATTAGTTTACTCTGGAGCAATGTTCCCTCTAAGCTGTGGAGTCCTGTGAGCAAAAATTCTACTTTGTGAGCTACTGGCATTAAAGTTGTGAGTGAGTGATTTGGCTACTGCACAAATAAGTTTGCTCTGGAGCCATCCATCCTGAGCTAAGACAAAATTGTGTGAGCCAGAGGCTAAAATACTGTGAGCTAGCTCACACTAACTCAGCTTAGAGGGAACACTGCTCTGGAGTCGTCCTTCCTGAGCTAAGACAAAAGTGTGTGAGCTGGAGGCTGAAAGCTGTGAGCTAGCTCACACTAACTCAGCTTAAAGGGAACACTGGTTAGGATGGCGTTGTCCAGGGCATCTGCAAGTGGTTTGGAGCTGCACCTTTTCCACAATGCTGAGAACATGTGGAGCGGAGGGCAGATGCACAATCGCCCACAGAGTTCTAAAAGTTTTTTTGTTTGGCGTTGCATGAAGAAGTATTTCCTTTTGTCTTTTTCCATGCTGGTTTCCTCACATTTCCCCCATCTGTCTCCCGATACAGTATTCCACCCTCTCCAGCCCTACAAATCCTGCCTGGCAGACTCTGTCTGAACCCCGAAGGCTCGTTATGTTCTTTGATATATTTGGGGCATTAGCGTAACTCACGCCTCCATACAAGGGAGGCTGCGAAAGCGGATTGGCACCGAGCAGGTGATTGGCAGGGGTGATGAATTCTTATTGTCGGGAATGTTTCGCCATGACATTTATTGGTAAACCCATCCAAAATAATTCCCATTCAGACCTGCCAGTTTTCCCGCAAAGTGATGTGCTCCCGTTGCACATTGCCAGACGAATAATGATTGATGCCCGCTGCCAATCAGGGTGAGGAATCATTCAACGTCTCCTTGTTGTTTTTAAACCATGGCTGTAGGGCCATTTTTTTTTTTTACAAAAATCCGAAAAAGGGGGATTGCCGGGTGTTTAATGTATATGGGCTCCCCCTCTACAAAGTTGTTCCAGGCACTAGTACTAGCTGACAACCCAACCAGTTTTTTGGGGAAGGAGGGACAGATGGCGATGTCTTCCGACCCCGATCACCAACCTGAAAAAGGCTACTCTGAATCTGCCACTTGGATATTTGCTCTCCTTGCTATGGTGGCAATAGCCACAGGACTGGTATATGAACAGTAAAGTGAGCCAGTTTGGTGTGTGGCCCAGTTTGGTGTAGTGGTTAAGTGCACGGACTCTAATCTGGGAGAACCGGGTTTGATTCCCCACTCCTCCACTTGCACCTGCTGGGTAACCTTGGGCAAGCCATAGTTCTGGCACAGCTGTTCGAGAAAAAGAGCCGTTTCTGCCAGAGCTCTCTCAGCCCCACCTACTTCACAGGGTGTCTGTTGTGGGGAGAGGAAGGCAAAGGAGTTTGTAAGCCACTCTGAGACACCTTTTAGTGAAGGGTGGGCTATAAATCCAATCTCCTCTTCCTCCTCCTCTTCTTCCTCTTCTTCTTAACATAAGAACATTAGAGATGCCAACGTTGGATCAGGCCAAAGGCCCATCCAGTCCAACACTCTGTGTCACACAGTGGCCAGAAATACCAGTGCCATCAGGAGGTCCACCAGTGGGGCCAGGACATTAGAAGCCCTCCCACTGTTGCCCCCCCCAAGTACCAAGAAGACAGAGCATCACTTGCCCCCGAGCCCCTATCTATACCTTGTGGCTAATAGCCACTGATGGACCTCTGCTCCATATGCTTATCTAATTCCCTTTTGAAGCCGTCCATGCTTGTAGCCGCCACCACTTCCTGTGGCAGTGAATTCTTCTTCTTCTCTGTGACTTTTCACTTTAGCAAAGAGATGAAGAAGGAGACTGTCCATGACATGGGACCAGCCAGATCTCAGAAGGTAAGCAGGTTCAGCCCTGGTTAGAACATGAATGGGAGACCGCCAAGGAAGTCCATGGTTACAGCACAGTGTTGCACGGGCAAATCACCTCTGTTTGTCTCTTTCCTTGAAAACTCTGGGCCAGCCCCATAGCCAGTGTTCCCTCTAAGCTGAGTTAGTGTGAGCTAGCTCACAGTTTTTTTAGCCTCCAGCTCACACATTTTTGGCTTAGCTCAGGAAAGATGGCTCCAGAGCAGACTAATTTATGCAGCAGCCAAACTGCTTGCTCACAGCTTTAATGCCAGTAGCTCACAAAGTAGAACTTTTGCTCACAAGACTCCACAGCTTAGAGGGAGCATTGCCCATAGCCAGAAATTTTGGGTTGATGGGGCCTGGGGAAATTTTGTGGTGCAGCAGGGAAGGCGTGAGGATCACATTCCTCTTTCCTTCTTTCAGTGGGGAGACCTCATAAAGCTGCTTTTTTCTTCTTCCTTTGTAGGACTTTTGATAGAAACCAGTTGAAAGCAAATAGGCAATTTGGCTAATGCTGTGCTTGGAATCTGTTTGTTGACTGTATACATGGGTTTATTTGGGGTTGTTTGTATTTGTAATTGTGGTATAAATCCCTCCTCCTCCTCTTCTTCTTCCTTCTCCTCCTGAAATTTTCAGAGCATCTTCAAAAGCAGCCCTGCATACAGCAAATTACAATAGTGTAGTCTGAAGGTGACCGTGACCTGAATCACTGTGTCCAGGTAGGTGGCTGGATTATGGATCTGGCAAAGATACGAAAAAACACTCAATGGCAGAGCATCTGTTTGCAATGCAGAAAGTCCCAGTTTCAATCCCCGGGCATCTCCAGTTGAAAGGACCAGGATAAGGTGATAAGAACATAACAGAGCCAATGTTGGATCAGGCCAATGGCCCATCCAGTACAACACTCTGGTACACAGTGGCCAAAAACACCAGGTGCCATCAGGAGGTCCAGCAGTGGTGCCAGGACACTAGAAGCCCTCCCACTGTTGCCCCCCCAAGCACCAAGAAGACAGAGCATCACTTGCCCCAGACTGAGAGTTCCTATCTGTATTTTATGGCTAATAGCCACTGATGGACTTCTGCTCCATATGCTTATCTATTCCCTCTTGAAGCTGTCCATGCTTGTAGCTGCTGCCACCTCCTGTGGCAGTGAATTCCATGTGTTAGTCACTCTTTGGGTGAAGAAGGACTTCCTTTTATCCGTTCTAACCGGACTGCTCAGCAATTTCATGGAGTGCCCACGAGTCCTTGTATTGTGAGAAAGGGAGAAAAGTACCTCTTTCTCTACCTGCTCTATTCCATTCATAATCTTATAAACCTCGATCATGTAACCCCGCAGTCGTCATTTCCCCAAGCTCTTCATGGAGTCCACTGGTATCAACTTGGTTCCGAGCACATTGGAGCACTAATTTTCTTGGTAAATACTCATTGGCATTCCATTTCCCTTCCCTGCCTTGTCTGTGGGAGACTCGTAAATATGTAACACCAGTGTAGGTCTTGGCTCTGTTGGAAATGTCTCTGTCGATTAGACTGTATATTCTACACTACCAAATGCGGGTTATTGGACACCATGTTCTATTTATCTCTTTTAGGTCCACAGAATTTGTTCTCTTCTGTTACTCAGCCAACAAAAATAATCCTTGTGAAACCTTGTTGTGGCTGTCCAGCAATGTTTCCCCCCCCTTGCAGGACTCTTTTTTTTTTTTTTTTGCTAAACAAAGAACATCCTGTTAGCCGAAGGCTAATCTGCAGTAACCAGAAGTTGATCTTCTTTATTCCAGTATGAAAAGATTTATTTTCCCCCATTGTTAATGCACGCTTTGACTGAGTTCACATGGCTAACTTTTGCATTAGAGCGCTGGCAATTTTGTTAGCACACGGCTTGCCAATTAAAACATCTAAAGGTCCCGGCCATCATGTTTGCAAAGGTGTATGAAAGGGGGGGGAGAGGGGGAGGTTGCATTGATTTATTATCAGTGACACAAAAAATGATTGCCAGTCTGCATCTTGTCATCCTCTTCCAGACACTTAGCCTTGTCATTTTTTTTTTTGGGGGGGGGGAGAATTTAAATGCAAATAGATTAAGAGAACAGACTGAATTGACATTTAAATTAAACATTTTTTTTCTTTTTTGTTGCAGAAAACCACATTTCCCTTTGGTCAGAAGTGAAAACATGCAGGGAAACAAATCATATATTTGTAAATGTGTATTTTTTTTTAGTCCCTGTAGTGGCTAGGTATCTGAAGTCTGGTCTCTAATCCAGACAGGATGTGGCCAGGTTTTGGGACCTCCATGACCATAAAATCATAGAATGTTAGAGTTGGAAGGGACCTTGCAGGTCATCTAGTCCAACCCCCTGCACTCTGCAGGAGCA
>NW_015166556.1:24834-31127 GCF_001447785.1 Gekko japonicus | reverse complement strand
CCCCTCCCCACAATAGACACCCTGTGAAGTAGGTGGGGCTGAGAGAGCTCTCTTGAGAATTGCCATTAAGAGAACAGCTCTGAAAGAGCTTATGACTGACCCAAGGTCACACCAGCAGCTGCCTGTGGAGAAGTGGGGAATCAAACCTGGTTCTCCCAGATTAGAGTCTGTAGTCTTTGGTGGTTAAGTGTGCAGACTCTAATCCAGGAGAACCAGATTTGATTCCCCATCCCTCCACTTGCAGCTGCTGGATGACCTTGGGCAAGCCATAGTTCTGACAAGGGCTGTCCTTGAAAGGACAGTTTCTGTCAGATCTTTCTCAGCCTCACCTACCTTACAGGGTGTCTGTTGTGGGGAGGGGAAGGGAAAGGAGTTTGTTAGCCATTCTGAGACTCCGAGTGAAGGAAGGGGTATAAATCCAATCTACTCCTCCTCCTCCTTCTCCTCCTCTTCTTCTTCTTCATCATCATCATCACTTGTCATGACTTGCCACCTTCGTCTGCCACCATTCTGGACTTAGGGTCCCTTTGGAATGCCCACAGTACCCTCCCAAGCCCAACCAAAATGCCCCTTTTAAGCTGAGAAAATATAGGCGTAATGACCAGGCAGAGAACATAAAACAAAGGGTTTATTAATACAGTAATGGGGCATTGATAACAAGACAAGGTGCTTAAAATATATAACAGTGTCTAAAGGCAAAATAAAACAAATCTAACATGACTACCTATTTCACTTAACTGGTCACTGTTCAATGCCCACAGCCTCTTATAGCAGCCCTGTCTGATCTCGCTCTGTCCCAAGTGAGGGACCTTTCCCTCAGACCAGACTGTCCCCTCAGTTTTAACTCTGTGAGAGACAAGACCACAGAAGAGAAAGAATGTAGTTTTTCAGAACTCAAAGCTTAAGTCCCAATCTCCTCACAAAATCCCTGGACACAGATTGGCTACAACTGTTGCTAAGCATTGTGGGGATTGTAGGCTATGTCTGCTTTCCACTCCCATGCAGGTCTCTCCTGGGACCAGGCCACACTCGGCCTTGCTTTCAGTACTGCACAGATCATGACACCCCTACACCAAACTGGCCCTCAATACTTCTCAGGGATGCTTTAGGCTGATCTTCCATTGAACAAGGGGTTGGACTAGATGGCCTGGATGGCCCCTTCCAAGTCTACAATTCTATGACTCAGGTGTCAGGATGCTGGACTAGATGGACCACTGCTCTAACCCAGCACAGCTTCTCTTACGTTCAATTCCAAGAGTGCAGTGGAGTGCACACAGGATTATGGGGAGGACAAATGTGTCGATTGGCTGCGTTCGTTTGTTACCAAGTGGAATGTTTTTCATCTGTGAACTAATAACATCCAAACAGATCCCCAAATTATCAAGTTTCACTCTATGAGTTTTCAATAGCCACCAATCTTGGGAACTGCATATATCTGCCCCTAGACAGCTGCATTATGGAGCTAAAGAAACTGCATCTAAATTCATGAGCCGATAAAATGTAATCTGGCTGAAGGCTTATATATCTATATCTATACACACTCACACACAAACACATACGCACACATAGACACACATGCAGAGGGCCTACGCCGGCAATCACACTCCCTTGATTTACAAATGCTCCATAGCCTCTCAAACTGCTTCTGAGTTACTGGCATTATTTGAAATAATGACACAATAAAACACACTTTAAAAGACAAACCCATCACTTACTTTAGTTCCCGTTCCGGGGAGGGGGGGGGTGAGAAGTCTCAGAATTTTTTAAGAACATAATGGATGGGATACCAGATTTCATAGCCCATCAAAGATCTGAATAGGCTTTAATAAAGTAGACAAATTAAAGTCGCTCTGACTTTCCAGCAGATTTAGGTCTTTCTCTTTTTGTTCATTCTTCTTTTCTATCTCATTCAAATTCATAGGTTTGCAGTACATGAGTGTGGTGAGAACATGGCGCTGTGGGGGCCCAGTGTCGGGGCCATGCCAGAGTGGACATCGTGACTCCTTCACATGCAGCTGGTGGAGTGACCTTGGGTCAGTCACAGTTCTCTCAGAGCTGTTCTTTCAAGGGCAGTTCTGGAAAGAGCTCTCTCAGCCCCGCCTACCTCACAGGGTGTCTGTTGTGGGGAGAGGAAGGGAAGGAGATTGTAAGCAACTCTTGAGACTCCCGAGAGAAGGGCGGGGTGTAAGGAATTTATTTATTTATTTATTTACTTATTTCGATTTCTATCCCGCCTTGCCTGACAAGGCAGAGAGAGGAGTTAGTCGCTGTGTGAGAGCAAGTTAGGAGGAATTGCTTGTTGCATAGCTGATTTAAGGGGAGGCTGGAGCTGAGCTTTCCTGTGGGGCACCTGCTTTGGGGGGAGGCTATAACTCAGACATCCCAAATCCAATCTTTGCAAAACTTGGAAGGCATCTCTAACTCACGAGGGGGCTGTTCTACCACCTTCTGAACTCAGGAACCAAACAAACCACAAACCGGTTTGGGAAATGGGAAAAGTTCGTAGTTCATGTAATCAAACAAACTACGAACCACCATTTTCCTGGTCCGTGCCCATCAGTAGTTACAACATTTCTTTGCTATGGTGTTTTCTGTGAACTTTCTGACCACCTCTTGTCCAAGACAAGTGTACTTCCAACAGATATATGTGAAGCAGTGGCTTAGGCAAGATTTTAGCAATTCCTAACCACTCTTATTCCACCTTCTACCAGACAATCCGCGCATGGCGCTTCAAGCAGCGGCTTGTATTCTAAATAATAGCATTGCTTAAGCTATCCTCCCGATGTCCCAGACATTCATGCAAGTGACCTTCATACAAACCTTGGCTAATCTAATCACAGATTTGTTAACTTCTCTTTTCTCTTGCTTTCAGATACGTTCCAGAAGGACTTCCAGCAACTGGCTCTGTCCAGTTTTTCATCACAACTGAGGAAATCACATTTTTGACACAGAACAACATTTGAATCCAGTGGCACCTTTAAGACCAACAAAGTTTTGTTCTGGGTATAAGCTTTTGGGTGCACTCACACTTCTTCAGACTCTTCTTAATGATGTGTCAGCCTCTTCACACGTGTATGCACATGCAGTTGATTTGCAGCCAACTTATGGTGACCTCAGCAAGGCGCTTTCCAGGCAAGGGAGAAGCAGAGGTGGTTTGCCCATTACCTTCCTCTGCAGAGCCTTCCTTGGTGGTCTCCCATCCAAGTACCAGCCCTGCTTAGCTTAAATTTAGGGTGACCCCAGCCAGGGATTTTCAAGGCAAGGGAGAAGCAGAGGTGGTTTGCCATTGCCTTCCTCTGCAGAGCCTTCCTTGGTGGTCTCCCATCCAAGTACCAGCCCTGCTTAGCTTAAATTTAGGGTGACCCCAGCCAGGGATTTTCAAGGCAAGGGAGAAGCAGAGGTGGTTTGCCATTGCCTTCCTCTGCAGAGCCTTCCTTGCTGGCCTCTCATCCAAGATCTGACCCTGCGTAGCTTCCAAAAGGAGCGGTGGTGCATGGCGTTACAAAGCCTGTAGGTTAATCTAGCCGAACTGCCGATGGTAGTTCCACCCCAGCCGGGGTGAGCTCCCGGCCCTTTGTCCCAGCTCCCGCCGACCCAGCGGTCCGAAAGCCTGTATGGGCAAGTAGGTAATTGGGTACCTGCTCCTTATGAGCGGGGGGCACCCTTCCTCCATGATCGGTGTTAAAAAAGCAGCAACAATGCTGTTGAATCGATGATGATAAGGCGAAGATGGCGGCGAAACGGCGAGCCCAAGTACGGAGACCATTGCCTGGAGAGCATGACGTGCAACGAAGACTGGAGCTGATTGGACAAAGAGTCGAGCTGCCTCATTCGTGTTCTGTGGGGGCCATCTGCTGGAAAAAGAGCCACTACTGCAGAGAATCCGTACTTCAACACTGGACATCTGCGCCCTTGAAGAAAAAGAACCACCATAGAATCCACCGCCGAATCCAAGAAAGACCCTGCTGTTAGGTGCCTAGTTAGGGAAAATACCCTCCCCTCAACATTGTACTCCTAGCTTAGATAAAATTGTGTGTCTGTAAACCGCTCTGAACCTCATGGATAGGGCGGTATATAAATCACAAATGTAATGTAATGTAATGTAAAGTCTGATAAGACTGTGCTATTCCATGCCACCTTCCTGCCATGGGCCTCTTTATAGCTGGAAATCTTCCTTTTTTCCCTCAGCCATAGCCCCTGTGCTTTAAATATCTTAGTCAAGTTCTAACTTGATTATGCAGTAAATAATAATAATAATACTTTCAATTTATTAATCACTTTCCCCAGTGGGCTCAAAGCGATGTATAGTTACACATTTTAGACAGGGGACTAACAATGTTCATAGGGGATAGGAAGGCAACATATATTCATTTAATTGCACACGCTGTCACTGCACGGTGTAAACGTCTTTCTGGCTTGGCTCAGTCATTTTCTGAACCACCACTTGTCGACCAGGCTTCAGGACCCGTATGTCAAATCGCCACACTGCCACTGCCTGGCCGGAAACATCCACTGCAGGGATTTTTGTAGCTGAGAAATTCTTCCGCCTTTTCCGAACCTCGACCAGGACGTCCCAACCGTCAGCTAACACCCTCCCACAAGGGAGATTGGTGTGCCCACCCTCTCTAAGGAATGGCTCCCATTTTATCTACTCGCCGAAGCTTTCGAATCACTGGGTGGACGATGAGCTGGGGACAACAGGCTGGCTGTTCAAACCAGCACGGGGCTCGAACTAACACAGTTCGGATGTTAAGACAGTGGGATAGTCCTCAGATTCAGGGCTTCTCCTGTTACACATCAATACAAGTTTTGATAAGTCCACCCATCCCTGTAGCACATATGTACACATCCTAGGAATGGGTTCACCAGTGATAAACAGGTGATGGTCCAAGGAGGTGCATAATGTCCATCCGCATGCGGCACCTGTTCTATTGACAGCACACAGGACTGGCAACCAAGCTTATGATAATGTTGCAGTGATGTCCAGCGGCACAGAGGGGGAATGGCAGCTTTGTGTGCAGTTCTGGAGGCCTCACTTCCAAAAGGATGTGGACAGAATGGAGCGGGTGTAGAGGAGAGCGACGAGGATGATCGGGGGCCTGGAGACCAAGCCCTACGAGGAAAGGCTGAGGGACCTGGGAATGTTCAGTCTGGAGAAGAGGAGGCTGAGGATTGTTCTTTTATTTATTTGTTTATTTGTTTATTAATCACATTTATACCCCACCCTCCCTGCAATTCAGGCTCGGGGCGGCTCACAGTCAGTACATAAAACACAGTTAAAACCACATAAAACCATATAAAACAATTCCATTATTAATACAGTTTCATAAAGTGCTGAAGATAGTTACTCAAGATGGTTTATTTCAGTGTACTCTCTAAAAATCCTTCTGCTCCAGATCTTCCTGCGGCTCAGGCTGGATGTTAAAGGCCAAGGGCCAGGGCTCTATAGTGGTGGCGGCACCCTAGCTGAAAGCCTGGCGGAAGAGCTCCATCTTGCAGGCCCTGCGGAACTGCAAAAGGTCCCGCAGGGCTCTGATCTCCTCCGGGAGCTCGTTCCACCAGGATGGGGCCGCTACCGAGAAAGCCTTGGCCCTGGTAGTAGCAAGCCTGGCCTCTTTTGTGCCAGGGAGGGTCAATCAATTTTGAGGACAGGAAGAGTTGTGCCACAGTGGAATCAGCTGCCTAGGGAGGTGGTGAGCTTCCCCTCCCTGGAAGGCTTGAAGCAGCGGATGGACAAACACCTGTCAGGGATGCTCTAGGTTGATCCTGCATTGAACAGGGGGTTGGACTAGATGGCTTTTATCGCCCCTTCCAACTCTGTGATTCTATGATTCTTTGGAGATGAGGGAACGGATGCCTTTTGTCTTAATTTCACCAGTGCAAAGACTTTGAACGAAACATGACATCGTTGCCACTTGAGTTAATTTTATTTTTTTTAAAAAAATAACATGGCGTAGAAGGCCTCTCAATGCACAGCTGTGTGGTACCTACATAATTGATGCTTTGAAACATCAAAGAGCCCCCATCTTCAAATACCGGAGCAGCTGTATCGGAACGATTCCCTTTCATAACAAAAGACGGACTCCGCTGTCGGAGATCAATGGATCCCTCAGACACATGCACAAAAGGGTCCCCACTTTATGCTGACACACTTGGGATGTTTACATGGTATCGACTGTTCGCTCGCTGACTACAAAGTAGAATTGTATGAAACGCATGATCCCGTCACACAAGAAAGAATTCAGCGTCCTCTTCCGCCGTGACCTCTCGTTTCCGTCACCGTGACAAGGATT
>NW_015166556.1:23496-23633 GCF_001447785.1 Gekko japonicus | reverse complement strand
TCCTTCCAGCTGTCGACATATGAACTATCAAATACCTATCTGCTTTATCAAAGTCTTTCGGAAATATATTGAATAACAGTATCTCTGGAGTAAATGGGATATTAATTGAGGGCCCCTACCACACGGGGGGGGGGGGG
>NW_015166556.1:18103-23470 GCF_001447785.1 Gekko japonicus | reverse complement strand
GGGGGGGAGTATGCCCAAAGTGCAGCTTTTTAAAGCTGCACCAAAAGAAACATGCGGCGGCGGGATCACACAGATCCCCTGAGCCGCCGCGCAGTTCCTCCCCGGCACAATCAGATGCCGGGGGGGAAGCTGTTTTTTGCGCAGTTTGGCTGGGAGCCTGAATTGCTCCAGATGACGACCATACCGGCGATCTCACGGCCGCACTTGCTGTGGTGCTGCAGGTAAGTCCTCCTCTGTAGGAGATTCTTTTTTGCAGCGGGTTTTCCGGGTGGCTTGGTGGCTCAAGTGGTTAAGACGCTGAACTGCAGGCTGTGGAAGGTCAGTAGTTCAGCAGTTCAAGACCCGGGTGCCGCAAGACAGGGTGAGCTCCTGTCTCTAGTTCCAGCTCCTGCCAACCTAGCAGTTCGAAAGCAAGAAATTGCAAGTAGATAAATAGGGACCACTTCGGTGGGAAGGTAACAGCGTTCCGTGCGCCTTGGTGTTTAGTCATGCCGGCCACATGACCACGGAAACGTCTTCAGACAGCGCTGGCTCTTCGGCTTTGAAACAGAGATGAGCACCGCAACCCTAGAGTCGGATTCGACTGGCTTTCGAGCAAGGGAACCTTTACCTTTACCTTTTCCGGGTGTAGGGACGGATCGAGGACAGGTGCGCGCCGCTTCCCAGATGTTGCGGTGAGATCACGGCAATTTTCTGCACCCCCGACCCGGGGCCAAAATTTCCCATGTAACCGGGGCCCTTGTTATCTTTTGCATTATCTCATGAGCCCATCTCCAATACCTCTTTGTAACATTACAAAGCCACCACATGTGATAAAAAGAACCAATCTTATTTTTACATTTCCAACATTTATCAGAGCAATTAACATTTTGTTTAGCTAATCTATCTGGTGTAATATACCATCTATAAAACATCTTATACATGTTCTCTTTATATGACACAGCATTAGTTAATTTTATATTTTTCAACCAAATCTGCTCCCTCTCTTCTAAATTAATATTACAGCCCCTTAATAGTTTGTTCCTTCCCTTGTCTCAGAGACTCTGGGCAGGGAGCTTTGGAAATGTCTCTATTTATGTAGCTGATGGTATTAGGGGGGAAATAGCAACAAATGGCAAATGTCTAATTTGCAAATTCAAAATGACCTATGATATTCATCTTCCACTCAGTCGGCTTGGAAACTGATGCATCACCTGTGAACACTTTTAATACCAAAATGTTGCCACCTTGACAGCTGAATGGCTTTTATTAACATAATTACTTAATTTGAAATGTATTGATTTAGTTTTATAGCGGCAGTTAAAAACTGTCATTTCTGTGAGCACAGAATGGGCTACCGGAGATGAAGGAAAGCCACCGCCTGTCAGAATTGAAAATACTGACCTTTTTAGACCAGTGCTTTGGGTCTAGCCCTGTTCACAAGTTGAAGGGAACACAAATGCGCCCCGTGTACAGTGAACATTAGATTTTTCTTTACACCCATGTTGAGTAATTCTCATGTACATTCAGCACACCTACAGCTGGATGTGCGATTTAGCCCCCGCATTGATCCACGTACGTGACCCCATGTTGACTGTTCCGTATAATCAGTTGTATGCACGCAGATGCAGCTCACGCTAACTCAGCTTAAATGGAATACTGTGCTCTTGGGCTGGGTTCACTCCTCTCCCCCACCCACTGCTGGCTTGGCCATTTTCTGTCTAAATAAATTGCCAAAACTACTGTGTGGCTCACTTTCTCCTCAGTGGCTGTTGCTAGGCAACCAAGCTTGGTTCTGTCAGTACAAAGGCAGGGGCAGGAGGCCCTTTCCAGGCCTACTTTGGCCTTTGTGGGGAACTCAATGGGGTCAGTTCTGACTAGGGTTGCCAGTTCCAGGTTGGGAAATTCCTGGAGATTTTGTGGTAGAGTCTATGGAAGCCAGAATTTGGGGAGGGGAGAGGCCTCAGCTGAATAGAATGCCGTAGAGTCCACCCTCCAAAGCAGTTATTTTCTCCAGGGTTCTTGCTAGGTTCTTGCTATAGAAGCTGAGTGGTTGATTTTGGGCCAGTCAAAGACTTTCAACCTAACGTACCTCACAGGGCTGTTGTGCAGATCAAAAGAGGGAGAGGAGAATGATGTAAGCTGCTTTGGTCCCCACTGTGGAGAAATACTGTATTTTCTTCCTGGGGAACCATTGTTCCCAATCGCCAGGGGAGGGCTGGAGATCACTCAGAATTACAACTGCTCTCCAGATGGCAGAGATCAGTTTCCCTGGAGAAAACGGTGGACTCTGTGTCCTTATACCCTGCTGAGGTCACCACAGCAAATTGACGCTGAGTGCCCAAGGCTGGGGCACCTGCCCAGAACCTCGTTCTAGAGCTCGTTGTATTGGTATCCACAACAGGCTTATTCCTAGTAAGGGGCACCTGCCCAAAACCTCTTTCTAGAGCTTGTTGTATTGATTTATTCCTAGTAAGAAAATAAGAAGAAGAGAAGAAGAGATTGGATTTATACCCCGCCCTTCACTACCCAATGGTGTCTCAGAGCGGCTTACAAACTCCTTTCCCTTCCCCTCCCCACAACAGACACCCTGTGAGGTAGGCGGGGCTGAAAGAGCTCTTGACAGAAACTGCTCTTTTTCAAGAACAGCTGTGCCGGAACTATAGTTTGCCCAAGGTCATCCAGCCAGGTGCAAGTGGAGGAGTGGGGAATCAAACCCGGTTCTCCCAGACTACAGTTTGCGCACTTAACCAATACCAGGGGTCATTTTGTAGAAAAAGAGGTGCAGGAGCTCATTAGCATAACTCATTAGCACAACTCATTTGCATATGCCACACCCCCTGACATCACCGGAAGTGTGTCAGAAGGCAACACCCACCGCTCAGGCTCCACAGGACTTTTTTTGGATTTCTAGCTATGGGGGGGGGGACGTGCAGATCTGCCCTCACAGAGGAGGGAGAGCTTGTACCTGAATAAAACTTGGTCTTAAAGGTGCCACTGGACTGTTTTGGACCGGAGGGCCGGGGGGGGGCTCTGCAACTTACCTGGCTGCTTCTTGCTCTGACTGAGGGCTGCTGGGAGCAGGGGGTGGGGCTTGTTGCATGTGCCCATCCCCTGGGCTCTTTACTGCCGGAGCTCCGCTCCTGTGCGCTCCTGCAGGAAATGACCCCTGAGCACTACACCAAACTAGCATCAAACTCAGCATCCAGAGGAGTGATGCCAGATCAGACCAGTTTGGTGTCGTCTTTGGAGCGGGAACATGCCATCCAGTTGCAGCCAGCTTAAAGAGACCCCATAGGGTTTTCAAGGCAAGATATAAAGGCAGGTGGTTTGCCATTGTACTATTCGTACAGTTTGCGGGATTCTGTACTTTTCAGCCCAAAGTAACTTAACTTCCCATCTGCCCCTCTGTTCCAGCTCTGGAAGGGTAAAAATATGACCTCAATATTGTCATCCCACCATCACCTCATCCCAGAATTGATACCTTGGTGCTGTAGCCGCCCTGAACTGCAGTGGCGTGCCATTAAAATCCAACTCCGATGCCATTACGTTGCTATTAGAAAAGACCGGCGGGCAGCTCGGTTTCTCAAATAAATATAAATTGTGATGGGCTGAAGTGTGAAATGGCCTCCAGTGACCTTTCAGATGTCGTTCGAGCATCCTTTCTGAAAGCTCAGACGTCTCGCTCTCTGTCGATTCTCTGTTTGCTTTGTGCGAGGGGTGGTCTCCACGGGTACCTGGCCCAGTCATTCAGGTTAGAGAAATTGCTTGGCAGCCACAGAATGGGGCCAGATGGTCCCGCATCGAAAGGAAGTCGCATTAAGAGATAGGCTGTCTTCATCCCCAGAGGAGTCCTCTTGGGTTTCCTGAACATCTGGGTCATGCTAGGGTTTCCAGCTTCCAGGTGGTGGCTGGGGATCTCCTGGGACTGCAGGTGATCTCCGGGTGACAGAGAAAATGGCCACTTTGGAAGGTGGACTCTGTGGCATTAAACCCCATTGAAACCCCTCCCCTCCGCCAAACCCCGCCCTCCTCAGGAACCACCCCTCAAATTTCCAGGTACTTCCCAACCCAGAGCTGGCAACTTTCCGTGTCCTGCTCACAGGGGTTATGAGTTGACCACGTCTAGTAGCAACTATAGAGATGTGAAATATTTTCACAGATAGATTTCTGGACATAGTTTTGCCATTTTGACTTTTTTAAAAAAATATCCACAGGTTTTTTCTGCCCTTTCCTTGTACCCACTGTTGATCCTGCCCCTGCATATGGTAACTGTTCAGATGTACTTCCATCTAGGGGTCATTTCCTGCGGGAGCGCACAGGAGCGGTGCTCCGGCAGTAAGGAGCCCAGGGGGAGGGCACATGCAACAAGCCCCGCCCCCTGCTCCCAGCAGCCCTCAGTCGGGCCTAGCCAGTAAATGAAAACAGTCCAGTGGCACCTTTAAGACCAAGTTCTATTCAGGAACCAGCTCTGGCTTCTCTGTGAGGGCAGATCTACCAATTCCCTCCCCCCAGCCAGTAAACCAAAACAGTCCAGTGACACCTTTAAAATCAAGTTTTATTCAGGTACAAGCTCTCCCTCCTCTGTGAGGGCAGATTTCTCTCTCCCCCCCCCAGCTATCAATCCAAAACAGTCCAGTGGAGCCGAAGCGGTGGGGGCTGCCTTCTGACACATTTCCGGTGATGTCAGGGGGTGTGGCATATGCAAATAAGTTATGCTAATAAGTTATGCTAATTAGCTCCTTTACCTCTTTTTCTATGAAATGATCCATCCCTTGCAAACAGTTCCAGCTTCTGCTGTTTGATCCTCAGGTGTACCTTCCCGGACCTTTCTTCCAATCCTGGGTGCTGTGATAAAAGGGGGAAGGAAGGTTGCTCCATGCTATTTTAGGCCCTCCTTCACCAAGCTTTTAAGAAGACCAGTTTCCCTTTGAAACATAGATAATGGGGAAGTTACGGTATGTTTGTAATGATACAGTGATAACGGATCTCCAGATAGCTCTGTACCCAGGAATTTTTTCGGGGTGTGTGTGTGTGTGTGTGTGCCAGGGTGCTGGGGTCATTAATTAATTAAAGTAGCAGGGATGGAGAGGAGGAGGAGGAGGAAGAAGAGGAAGAGGAGGAGGAGGAAGAAGAAGAAGAGGAGGAGGAAGAGATTGGACTTATACCCCACCCTTCACTACCCAAAGGAGTCTCAGAGCAGCTTACAAACTCCTTTCCCTTCCCCTCCCCACCACAGACACCCCGTGAGGTAGGTGGGGCTGAGACAGCTCTGACAGAAACTGCTCTTTCTCAAGAACAGCTGTACCAGAACTATGGCTTGCCCAAGGTCATCCACCAGCTGCAAGTGGAGGAGTGGGGAATCAACCCAGTTCTCCCAGATTATCT
>NW_015166556.1:11094-18051 GCF_001447785.1 Gekko japonicus | reverse complement strand
TAAATCCAATCTCTTCTTCTTCTTCTTTTACCTCACAGGGTGTCTGTTGTGGGGAGGGGAAGGGAAAGGAGTTTGTAAGCCTCTCTGAGACACCTTTGGGTAGTGAAGGGCGGGGTATAAATCCAATCTCTTCTTCTTCTTCTCCTTTCCCTTCCCCTCCCCATAACAGACACCCTGTGAAGTAGGAGGGGCTGAGAGAGCTCTGACAGAAACTGCCCTTGAGAGAACAGCTCTGAAAGAACTTGTGACTGACCCAATGCCCCACCAGCAGCTGTGTGTGGAGGAGTGGGGACTCAAACTCAGTTCCCCCAGATTTGAGTCGACGCTCCTAACCACAACACCAAACTGGCTCTCCAGCAGTATTTCCCTATGCTGGCCTGCTCTCCCTTCCTTCCCACTCATCACTAGTAGGGAGAAAGAGAAGCATGTGAGGCAGGGCAAGGCAGTGCTCCTAAGATGCTGGGCTGCTCCAGAGGAAGAAGGGAGACCCAATCCAATCCAAGCAGGTGGCCCTTTGTAAAGGAAGTGGGCAAAGTACTCCAAAGAAGCACAAAAGAGAAAATGTGTGCCCCCCCCCCCCCCGAAAGAGCTTCTGCAGAAAGGGGGAAGGGAAAAGACGAGGTTTTTTGCAGTTTCCCCGTCTGGACAGAAAGGGAAGAAAGGAACTTAAAGGGGAAGACTAGGGAGGAGATTGGGGGGTGCTGAAGATTCGATACGGGGAGCTGCCCTCAGTGCCCCCCCCCCCCCCTCCGGGCCTGTCTCCCTCTCCAGACGATCTGAAGAGAAACCAGACACCAGCGATCAGTTCTCCTGGAGAAAACAGCAGCTTCAGAGGGTGGACTCCATAGTCCCTCTTCTCCCCAAACCTCACCCTCCCCAAAGCTCAGTCCCCTAAATCAGGGGTGTCGAACTCATTTGTTGTGAGGGCCGGTTCTGACATAAATGGGACCTTGTTGGGCCGGGCCACGTCTGTCATAAGAAGTAATGCCAGGTAACGGAGATATAAACTTGATAAAGGACACAAATGCAGAGTTTTTTTTAACTTAAAATAAAAACATGCTTAAAACATTAGCTCTGTAAGCTGCAAACCTACTTTTGATTTATGTACATTCGCCACAGAAATCTCATGCTCAGAGTTCTGAGTCTAGGACCCAGGTTAAAACGTGAAATGGCGGAGTGACTAAGAGTCTGGCGAAGCGAGCTCTGATGCAGCAGCAGAACTGGAAGCAGGAGATGGCCAGTTCCACTGCAGGCCTGATGGAAGCCCTCAGGGGGCCTGATCCAGCCCCCGGGCCACATGTTTGACACCTAAGTTCCCATCCTGGAGCTAGCCATCTTACCAAGACGATTGCTGGTCTGTGATCTACAGGAATGCTACTCCTTGCTGTGCCAGCCTAGGCTTTGCGGTGTCGTGTGCCAGCCTAGCCAGTTTGGTGTAGTGGTTCAGAGCAGAGGACTCTTATCTGGAGTACCATGTTCAATTCCCCACTCCTCCACATGCAGCTGCTGGGTGACTTTGGGCCAGTCACAAGTTCTCTCAGAGCTCTCTCAGCCCCACCTACCTCACAGGGTGTCTGTTGGGGGAAGAGGAAGGGAAGGTGATTGTCAGCCACTCTGAGACTGCTTCAGGTAGAGAAAAGTGGAGTATAAAAGCCAACTGTTCTTCTTTTACAGTTAGAAGAAGAAGAGATTGGATGTATCCCCTGCCCTTCACTACCCAAAGGACCCTCAGAGTGGCTTACAATCTCCTTTCCCGTCCCCTCCCCACAACAGACAGCCTGTGAGCAATGCTCCCTCTAAGCTGTGGAGTCTTGTGAGCAAAAACTCTACTGTGTGAGCTGCTGGCATTAAAGTTAGGAGTGGGCGATTTGGCTACTGCATCAATGAGTTTGCTCTAGAGCCATCCTTCCTGAGTCAAGGCAAAAATGTGTGCGCCGGAGGCTAAAAGACAGTGATCTGGATCACACTAGCTCAGCTTAGAGGGAACACTGCCTGTGAGGTAGGTGGGGCTGAGAGAGCTCTTTAGAGAACTGCCTTTGAGAGATCAGCTCTGAAAGAACTTGTGACAGACCCAAGGTCACACCAGCAGCTGCATGTGGAGGAGTGGGGAATCAAACCCTGTTCTTCCAGATTAGAGTCCACACACTTAACCACTACACCAAACCCTGGGTTGGGAAACACCTAGAGATTTTGTAGATGGAGACTAAGGAGGTCTGGGTTTGGGAGGAGGACGGACCACAATGATGTTATAGGGTTGCCAGCCCCCCTCCCCGGCCACCAACAAGGGATGGGGGGGTAGGGTTGCCAGATCCAGCCTGGGAAACTCCTGGAGATTTGGGGATGGAGCATGGAGAGGACAGGGACCTCAGGGGGGTACAGTACCACAGAGTCCACCCTCCAAATCATCCATGTTCTGCAGGGGAACTGATCTCTGTAGTCTGGAGATGAGCTGTAATTCCAGGGGATCCCCAGGTCCCACCTGGAGGCTGGCATCTCTATGCCATAGAGTCTACCCTAGTGGTTAAGTGAGCAGACTCTAATCTGGGAGAACTGGGTTTGATTCCCCACTCCTCCACTTGCACCTGCTGGATGACCTTGGGCAAGCCGTAACTCTGTCAGAGTCTTTCATTGAAAGAGAAGTTTCTGTCAAGAGTTCTCTCAGCCCCATCTTCCTCACAGGGTGTCTGTTGTGGGGCGGGGAAGGGAAAGGATTTTGTAAAACGCTCTGAGACTCCAAGTGAAGGGCAGGTATAAATCCAATCTCCTCCTCCTCCTCCTCCTCCAGTTGGTGTAAGAGCCAGTTTGGTGTAGTGGTTAAGTGCACGGACTCTAATCTGGGAGAACCGGGTTTGATTCCCCACTCCTCCACTCACATCTGCTGGATGACCTTGGGCAAGCCATAGTTCTATCAGAGATGTTCTCAACAGAACAGTTTCTCTCAGAGCTCTCTCAGCCCCACCTACCTCACAGGGTGTTTGTTGTGGGGAGGGGAAGGGAAAGGTGTTTGTAAACTACTATGAGTGAGGAGGAGGAGGAGACTCCTCCGACTCCTCCGACTCCTCTTCTTCCTTTCTATTAAATGGAGGAAAATAGGATACAATTACCCCAATCAATCAATCAATCAATCAATCAAATAGAAACCGGGTTTGATTCCCCACTCCTGGGTAACCTTGGGCAAGCCATAGTTCTGGCACAGCTGTTCTTGAAAAAGAGCAGTTTCTGTCAGAGCTCTCTCAGCCCCGCCTACCTCACAGGGTGTCTCTTGTTGGGAGGGGAATGGAAAGGAGTTTGTAAGCCGCTCTGAGACTCTTTTGGGTAGTGAAGGGCAGGGTATAAATCCAATCTCCTCCTCCTCCTCCTCCTCTTCTTCTCCTCCTCCTCCATTTTGGTGTTAGAGCCAGTTTGGTGTGGCGGTTAAGTGTGCAGACTCCAATCTGGGAGAACCAGGTTTGATTCCCCACTCCTCCACTTGCACCTGCTGATGTGACCTTGGGTCAGTCACAAGCTCTGGCACAGCTGTTCCTGAAAGAGCAGTTTGTGTCAGAGTTCTCTCAGCCCCACCCACCTCACAGGGTGTCTTTTGTGGGGAGGGGAAGGGAAAGGAGTTTGTAAGCCACTCTGAGACTCTGAGTGAAGGGCAGGGTATAAATCCAATCTCCTCCTCCTCCTCCTCTTCCTCTTCTTCTTCCTCCTCTTCTTCCTCTCCCTCCTCCTCCTCCTCTTCTTCTTCTTCTTCTTCTTCTTCTACTTCTACTTCTACTTCTACTTCTTCTTTTTTCTTCAAGGGAGTTGATCTCTGTTGCCTGGAGATGAGTTCAAATTCTAGTCTGGAGGTTAGCACCCCCATCTGCCTTCAAATTCACTATTTTGATTACTTGCCATTAAATGAGGGGGGTAAAGTTCCGAAGCCATGGTAGCCAGTCTACTAAAAACTAGAGAAGCTAGGAGGTAAGGCATAAGGCGTATATGCAAGCTATCATTTATTTGTTTCACTTTTAAATGGAAATTAATATTGAAAAAACCCCAACCAAACCAGTACATAATTGATTTTAATGTAGTTTAAAATTAGAGGGGGGAGGAACTGGAAAAACAGTTCTCCCCCCCCCACCCCAGCATATCTATTATTGATTAACTGATATTTGGGCTCTGGAGGCATCGCTTTTCATTGTGCCCAATAAGCATTTAAAAGCACTTACAAGGAATTAATTGCCTCCCCCCCCTCCCTCCCCTTCCCAGCGCTTTGCTCTGAGATGGCTTATCGGGGTTTTCTTTTTATTAATATTAATGAGCAAAATTAGCACCAAAGATCAGGGATCCGCGATAGCTCGCAGAACCTGCAAAGACCCCGTTGGCCTCTCACGGTTTATTATTTTTTAATCAAAATAGCTGACTTGAAGGCAAGAAAATGAAAGAGCCGAGTCTTTTTTTTTTTAATGATTCTACGACGATTCCAATATAAATGATCTATACTCGCATAATTCCTACAAGCCATTTTGTGCTACTTAAAAACAGTAAAAATGACATAAAGGAATGATAGAAGGGCAGCGACTCCTGCTTCTTAATGAGGGGGTGAGACACGCGGGAACACGGACCACCGGCCACCGTGGCGCTCTTACGAGTGTAGCGGGGTGTAGTAGTTAGAGTGCCCAACTAAGAGCTGGAAGGCCCGAGTTCGGATTTGTGCCAGGGAAAATCGCTGGGTGACCTTGGGTCAGTCACATCTTGTCATCCTAAAAGAAGAACATAAGAAGAGCCCTGCTGGATCAGACTAGTAGTTCATCTAGTCCAGCATCCTTTCTCACACAGTGGCCAGGCGGTCCCTCTGGGGGGGCCAACAACAGGGTAGAGAGGCTGAGGCCTTCATAAGAACAGCAGAAGAGCCCTGCTGGGTCACACCAGTGGTCCATCTAGTCCAGCATCCTGTCTCACACACTGGCCAGCCAGTTCCTCTGGATAGCCAACAGGGCATGGAGGCTGAGGCCTTCATAAGAACATAAGAAGAGCCCTGCTGGATCAGACCAGTCACCAGTGAGGGTCCATCTAGTCCAGCCTCCCGTCTCACACAGGGGCCAGCCAGTTCCTCTGGAGTGCCAACAAGAGGGCAGAGAGTCCGAGGCCTTCCCCTGATAAGGACATCAGAAGAGCCCTGCTGGGTCAGACCAGGGAGGGCCCATCTAGTCCAGCATCCTGTCTCACACAGTGGCCAACCAGTCCCTCTGGAGGGCCAACAACAGGGCAGAGAGGCCGAAGCTTTCATAAGAACATAAGAAGAGCCCTGCTGGATCAGACCAATAATCCATCTAGTCTAGCATCCCGTCTCACACAGTGGCCAACCAGTCCCTCTGGGTGGCCAACAACATGACATAGAGGCCAAGGCTAGGGTTGCCAGCCTCCAGGTGGGGCCTGGAGATCTCCCGCTTTTACAACTGATCTCCAGCTGACAGAGATCAGCTCCCCGGGGGGAAAATGGCTGCTGTGCCCCACGGTGGCCAGCCAGTTCCTCTGGACGGCCAACAACAGGGCAGAGAGGCCCAGGCCTTCATAAGAACACAAGAACAGCCCTGCTGGATCAGACCAGTGGTCCATCCAGTCCAGCATCCTGTCTCAAACAGTGGCCAACCAGTTCCTCTGGACAGCCCACAACAGGGCACAAAGGCAGAGGGCTTCATAAGAACACAAGAACAGCCCTGCTGGATCAGACCAGTGGTCCATCCAGTCCAGCATCCTGTCTCACACAGTGGCCAACCAGTTCCTCTGGGTGGCCAATAACAAGACATAGAGGCTTAGTCTTAGGGCATCTGGGAATACCAGGTTTGAATCCCCACCTGTGACATAGAAGCTCTGGCCAGGCATACTTTCTCTGCCTAACCTACCTCACAGGGTTGCTGTGAGAATGAAACAGAGGAGAGGAGAAGAATGTAGGCCATTTTGGGTCTCCGTCGTGGAGAAAGTCGGGAGGTACAAATAAATAGATAAGCAAATAGACCTGGCAAGAACTTCACAAATCTAGTAAATGTCAGCATTTGTCTTTGCATATGCAAAACTGGTAAGCAAATGCCAGATACTTGTAGCGTCCAACTCATCTTCGTTTTTCAGAAGGGCTTTTCTGATCTGACAAATCTTAGCTACCCGTTTGAGGTACACCAAAAGAACATTGATCTTTATCTCTTTCCAACAAAGCCTCAAAGAACATTATAGATTTAAAAAGTGTGGTTCAAGCGCATAGAACTGAACTATAATCCTCATGCCGTTGATACAATGGAATCGGCCCTTGAAGTACACAGCCACTGTATTTTCAGAAGCTCGAAATCCATAGAATGTCTAGAAGGTGGATGGAATCAGTCCTTCAAAAAAGGATTGTAATCCAACCTACTGATAGTGTTTTTGAGAAACAATTTCCCTCCAAAGGTTACAGTAGCAACAGGCATGCGAAACATTCTATCACGAACATAAAGAAACAGCTGCTAAGATTTCAGCTGTGCCGAATTTTCACAACACGCTATTTTCGGTACGAAGAGGCCATCTTTTTCCCTCAGGAAATCTATGGGGCTCCTCCTCTAGAAAAACAGCTCTCCATATGGATAATGTGAGCTCTTGATTTGTATTGTCGGTAGGGTTGCCAGCCTCCAGGTAGTGGCTGGATACCTCTTGGAATTACAACTGATCTCCAGAGGAAAGAAATTAGAAAAAAAAAAAAAACCCAAAAAAATGCCTGCTTTGGTGGCTTGAGTCTATGGCAATGAGGACCCTCCCCTCCCTGAAGCCGGATCTATCCAGGCTCCACCCCCTAAATCTCCAGGTATTTTCCAAAACAGACTTGGCAATCCTCATTACTGGGTTCCTTTTTTGATGATTCAATTCCTATATTATTCCTCTTTCTTTCTTTCTTTCTTTCTTTCTTTCTTTCTTTCTTTCTTTCTTTCTTTCTTTCTTTCTTTCTTTCTTTCTTTCTTTCTT
>NW_015166556.1:8908-9131 GCF_001447785.1 Gekko japonicus | reverse complement strand
CTCTGGTACATTTGGCCCACAATCTGTGAAGGCATTGGGAGAATTTTTATTTTCTCAAGACTAACAGAAACTGGGGGAAATTACCCTCCCCTGACAGGCAAGAAACTGAACGTAAACGTGAGGTGCCTGTGTCACCCACAAGTGGCATAGAAGAAGCAGAGATTGGATTTATACCCCGCCCTTCAGCACCCGAAGGAGTGTCAGAGCGGCTTCCAAACTCCTT
>NW_015166556.1:0-8873 GCF_001447785.1 Gekko japonicus | reverse complement strand
ACACCCTGTGATGTAGGCGGGGCTGAGAGAGCTCTGATAGAAACGGCTCTTTTTCAAGGACAGCTCTTGTCAGAACTACGGCTTGCCCAAGGTCACACCAGCCAGGTGCAAGTGGAGGAGTGGGGAATCAAACCCGGTTCTCCCAGATTAGAGTCCACGCACTTAACAACTGCACCAAACTGGCTCACTTATGAACTTATGAATGACCCAACTTATGAATGACTCAAGGTCACACCAGCAAATCCACGTGGAGGAGTGGGGAATCAAACCTGGTTCTCCCAGATCAGAGTCTGTGCTCCTAACTATTACACCAAACATAGGCACGTCGGTGACATTGGGGGGAAATGCTCTGGTCTCTGGGCAAAACTCAGTGCTCTGAAGCTGATTCTAACATAGGGTTTTCCCCACAAACTAGAATGTTGCCCCCTAAGGTGCCTACATCACCTGGAAGTGACGTAGGCACGTCACATTAATTTCTTGCTTCTTCTTCCTTCCCTCCCAATAAGTACACCCCCCACCCGTTCAGCCAAGAGACCTGGCAACCCTACATTTTGCCCTACATATGATTTAATAATTTCATCCAGTTTGGTGTACTGGTTAAGTGCGCAGACTCTAATCTGGGAGAACTGGGTTTGATTCCCCACGCCTCCAAATCCAGCCAGTGGGGTGACTTTGGGTCAATCACAAGTTCTCTCAGAGCCGTCCTCTCAAGAGCAGTTCGCTCAAGAGCTCTCTCAGCCGCACCTACCTCACAGGCAGTGTTCCCTCTAAGCCGAGTTAGTGTGAGCTAGCTCACAGGTTTTCTTAGCCTCCAGCTCACGCATTTTTGTCTTCGCTCAGGACGGACCGCTTCAGAGCAAACTAATTTATGCAGCAGCCAAATCGCTCGCTCGCGACTTTAATGCCAGTAGCTCACAAAGTCAAATTTTTGCTCACATGACTCCACAGCTTAGAGGGAACGTCACAGGGTGTCTGTTGTTGGGAGGGGAAGGGGAAGGAGATTGTGGATGTTCCGAGAAAACAGTAAGTAGTCATTCAAATGAAACCTATTGGCAAACAATAGTCTCTCTGATCACAACCACTGAACAGGACACATGCCCACTCAGTGGAATAATCATCCCTGGTTGAAAACACTAACTACATTTAGTTGGAAATTGAGTCCAAAATAGTTAAAATTCACTTATCAATTATTTCCCCACCTACTGCTTCTTTGGGGACCATACGACACTCTGCCATTTCCCCTTTCTGAGTTAGTCTCACGAGTGTCCCACCCACTCAGGGAACACAAAGTGAATGCCACAATACTACAAAGCCAGTTATAGCTGGCTGTGTCTTGACGTCACTGAGATCAAGTGCAGTAAAACGAAATGCAAAATCATTCGTGAAGGTCTACTACAAAAAATTGGAGGGGAAAGATGGTATGCTGCCCAAAACGTTTGTGAAAAACGTGAAATAATGTCACTAGGCACTAATCGCGTCTGAGATTAGTGGACCGAGGGCATTGCTTGAGGTCAATTTGAACCTCAACTCCTCCCTTTTCAGAAATTACCGACTCCCTCCGCTATTTTTCGAAGACCGGGTTGCTTTTAAACTTCCTAAACCGAAATAATGTAGCAACAGCAGCGTGTATTCAGGATCCAAGAGTATTATTTTAATTCTCCAAGGCATTACAACTTCCCATTATGGACTGTAATGGCAAGCAATTTTGTGCGTGTGATGTCAGATTGCTAGGCAGAGCAATTTAGGTAGTTTCATAGACTGATGGATCCGTAAAGCCAAAAGGGACCATTATCAGCATCTCAGGTGACCTCCCTCGCAACACAGGTCATAAAAATTCACCTAGTAATTTTTGGGTCAAGCCCGGCCTGACCTCGGGGTTAAACTTTAGTAAAGCTGGTGGGGGCGGGAGGTCGGTCGGTTCCCTTTCCGAACTACAATAAAAGATCATTCCGCTGTGGCCGCGGAGCTGTTGTGACCGCTTCAGCAGCGTGGCCTTGGTGAACCGACTCCCCCCCCTCCCTAAATCTGCAAAAGAAATTTGCTGATACACTCAGAGGATGATGGGAACGCCCGGAGAGATGTTTTGTTTTTGTCTCAGCTGGTGGTTTTTTGGCTGACCGACAATAGGCATGCCGTCGCTCCCCCTTTCCCCGATGTACAAGCTTATAATGGAAACGCTGACATCTCCAGATATGGCCCCAGTGGCCAGTCCTCGAATACAATCCACATTATGCCAAGTTTGCAAAAAAAAAAATATACATATTATTTAAAGACCGGATTTACTGTTTGGCAGCCCGCGAGCCGGTAATACCTTGCATAAATGATTGTCTTTGGGTAACATTTGCATGCCCGCGTGACAATATGTAAATGCGACACTTTCCCTCTTGGAAAAACTCTGAACTCCCTAATGATCCAAAGGGCCAAACATGCAAATCGAGTCCATGATTCACGCTTGTGTCTCTCGTTTAATTCCTCCAAATGCGTTTTTTTTTTTTTTTGCATTTTGATTATGCTAAAAAATGCGGCGCGGGGAGCCGGAGCAGAGGGGGAGAGAAATGGAGAGAGAAATAAAAGCATATGTACAACGGATTCCTCATATCCAGTGGCATGATTTACTTTGGGCATTTGGGGAAGGGCAAAGAACGGCAAACGTGGGCTTCTGACATCTCCCAGGAATGGGGAAAGCCATTTGTAAACTGGTATACTTGCCATAATACATAGAATCATAGAATGTTAGAGTCGGAAGGGACCTTGCAGGTCATCTAGTCCAACCCCCTGCACTCTGCAGGAGCATAGCCGGAAGACAGCCCCACGACATACCCGAAAGATGGTCGTCCAGCCACTGCTCTTAACCACCACACTATGTGACAATGTATTCTGTCCCCAGGATACAACAAGCAGAAATACCAAACAGCTTGCAACAGGTCTATTTTTGGGCAGGAACGCACAGGAACGGAGTTCCGGCTGGCTCCCAAGTTGACCACGCCCAGCAGGAACTCATTAGCATAATAGGCCACATCCAATAGCAGAAACTCATTAGGATTGGCTACATTAGGGGTGTGTGGCCTAACACGCAAAGGAGTTCCTGCTACAAAAAAAGCCCTGGGTTTTGACAACAAACAAGGTAAACAAAATAAGAAGCTAAAGGTGGGTGTGGCTGGATAACTATCCTTCTGGTAACATGGGGGTGCAGGCTAATCTGCTAATGAGCTATGCTCTCATGGGTGTGGCTGGATATGCTAATGAGTTTCTGTTGTTGGGTGTGGCATATTATGCTAATGAGTTGCTGCTGGGCTTTTTCTACAAAAAAAAGCCCTGGCTTGCAATATGATTTCCCTCATGGATCTATGTTTTCATTTAGAGATGCAACAGATTTTGAGGTGACCATGTTCATCAACCAAACTTACTGTGTTCGACTGTGATGATCAAATGTGAGTTGACTGCTGGATGCCTTTGGCTAGCCACCAAATGATTCCTCAAATGTGTGCCAAACAGGTTTGCCTCAGGAGAATATAAGAGAAACCATGATGGATCAGGACAGTGGCCCATCCAGTCCAACACTCTTCTGTGTCACACAGGGGCCAAGACCCAGGTGCCATCAAGAGGACCACCAGTGGGGCCAGAACTCCAGAAGCCCTCCCACTGTTGCCTCCCAAACAGTGTTCCCCCTAAGCTGAGTTAGTGTGAGCTAGCTCACAGTTTTTTAGCCTCCAGCTCACACATTTTTGTCTTAGCTCAGGAAAGATGGCTCCAGATCAAAATAATTTATGCAGTAGCCAAATCACTCACTCACAACTTTAGTGCCAGTAGCTCACAAAGTAGATTTTTTTGCACATGAGACTCCACAGCTTAGAGGGAGCATTGCCCCCAAACACCCAGAATAAAGAGCATCACTGCCCCAGCCATAAGAACATAACAGAAGCCATGTTGGATCAGGCCAATGGCTCATCCAGTCCAACACTCTGTGTCACACAGTGGCCAAAACCCAGGTGCCATCAGGAGGTCCACCAGTGGGGCCAGAACCCCAGAAGCCCTCCCACTGTTGCCCCCCAAGCACCAAGAATATACAGCCTCACTGCCCCAGACGTAGTGTTCCATCTATACCTTGTGGCTAGTACACATTCTTTGACCTCTGCTCCACGTGTTTATCCAGTCCCCTTTTGAAGCTCTCTTTGCGAAATGTTTTTTTGCTTGCAAAATGTTGCATGCGAAAAGCTTCTGCCAATCCAAACAGATTGACAGCCATTAACATTGATAGAAGAATGCCAAATGGTAGGGTTTTTAAAGTGTTTATTTCTGGCTGGCTCATATGAAGCATGGCTAACTTTATGGGCTTTGAAAAACAATCGCCGGACAAACCAAGCTGGAGTCGCCAACTTCCAGGCAGGACCTGGAGATCTCCAAACAACAGAAATCAGTTTCCTTTAGGGTTACCAGTTCTGAGTTGGGAAATCCCTGGAGATTTGTGGGCAGACCCTGGGGAGAGCGGGGTTTGGGGAGGGGAGGGACCTTAAAGTCCAACTTACAAAGTAGCCATTTTGGAAAAAGGCAATTTCAATACAGATAAGTGCAAAGTCCTACACTTAGATATAAAAAAAATTAAAGGCACAGATATAGAATGGGAGGGACTTAGCTTGACAGCAGCTCATGTGAAAGGGTGTCCCGGTTGCGCCCGGGACTTTCCCATCCCGCAAGGCGTCCTCAGTCTGCAGAGAGAGTCACCGGAGGACAATGCAGCACTCGGCTGGGATGATCGGGCGTCCCCTGTCATGCCGACAGCACTTACCAGGGAGGGGGGCGGCAGAGAGCCGGGGAAGATGAACGAGGCGGATGGCCTCGTAGCGGAGCCAAGACCAGGACAGAGGAGCCTAGGACGAGCCAGAGCCAGCCCCCGGGAGATGTGGACGTCTGTGGCGTTGGAGATGGGAGGACTGCAGACGGACCGGGGAACGCCGGCACCGGAAGCCAGGGGGAAGGGCGAGCCTGGGCGTAGTGGCGTCTAGCCCTTTACAGGAGGGCGGGGCCAGGCAGGAGGTGGGTAATGGAGCCAGGGAGTAATAAAAGGGAGGAGAGGCACTAACTGAGGAGGACTGAACTGGGCTGGCTACAGCAGACGGGACTGCCGCGCAAGAGAGAGGGAGGCCAGAAGCCAGAAACCAGTACGGGTCAAGAGGGTGCAGGAACCCTCTGGCTTGCCCGTGGTCTGAAGCTAGTTCCCTCCCTGGTGGATTACATCCACGGCTCCAATGCTTCTAATCCAGGCACCGGTGACTCCTGTAGGTGGGTGTCGGTAGTGCAGGCAGTACGGCGACCGGCGGCTCAGACTTACAGGACCATGCGCAACGTAACAAAGGGATCTAGGTGTTCTGGTTGATCACAAGCTAAACATGAGCCTGCAGTGCGATGTGACTGCAGAGAAAGCTAATGCAATCTTAGGATGCATTAACAGAAGCATTGTGTCCAGATCACGGGAGGTGGTCGTTCCTCTCTACTCTGCTATGGTCAGGCCTCACCTGGTTTCCTGTGTCCAGTTTTGGGCACCACATTTTAGGAAGGATGTTGACAAGCTCGAGCGTTTCCAGAAGAGGGCAACCAGGATGGTGAGAGGGTTGGAATCCAAGTCTTATGAGGAAAGGCTGAAAGAGTTGAATATGTTTAGCCTGGGAAAGAGAAGGCTTAGAAGGGACATGATTGCAGTCTTCAAGTATTTGAATGGCTGTCATGTAGAAGATGGAGTGGATCTATCCTCTCTTGCTCCGGACTGCAAGACTAGATCTAATGCGTGGAAATGACAAGGGAGTCAATACCGGCTCAATATCAGGAGAAACTTTGTAACTGTAAGAGTGGTTGAGCAGTGGAACAGACTGCCTCGGGAGGTGGTGGATGTTTTCAAGCAGAGGCTGGATGACCATCTTTTGGGTATGTTGTAGGGCTGTCTTTCAGCTATGCTCCCGCGGAGTGCAGGGGGATGGACTAGAATACCTGCAAGGTCCCTTCCAACTCTAACATTCTATGATTCTATGATTCCCCCCCCCCAGGTAAATTGGTCTCTGTAGCTTGGAGACCAGTTGCGATTCCAGGAGGTCCCCAGGCCTCACCTGGAGGTTGGCAATCCAAGATGCCTGAGAGAAAACGGCTGCTTTGGAGGATGAACCCTTTAGCATTATACCAATCCAAGGTCCCTCCCCTCTCCAAACCCACCAATAGCAAAGCAGCCATTTTCTCCAGCGGAACCAATCTCTGCTGCCCAGAGATGGTTTGTAATTCGGGGAGATCTCCAGGCCCAAACTAGAGGTTGGCAAGCTTCCAAAATGGGCTTGCCCTTCGAGGAGATCACTACAGCCACTTAACATGAAAACCAGGCAGGTCTTTGCAATACTATCAAAAATGCGACCTCTTTTGAGTTTCCATTTTCTCGTAGGCTTGGGAGATATTACCAATATTTGCGTATCTGTGAGAAGGTGGATGGGGGGTGGTGGGGGGTGCTGAGGGTGTGTGCAGGGAATTTAATTGACAGATAAAAAGGATGTAGAAAGGGTAATTTCATTTTCCATCAGAAGAAGTGAGGTTTTATGTTGGGAATTAAATTAACAGCACATGAAATTGGCTTTTTCCTAAGTTCGTATTTTTTTTAAACTCCCCCCCCTTTTCAATAAAAATCGGGAAAAGGGGGGGGGTGACAGAAAGACCCCAAACTGAGGTAGAGAGATAAAATGGTGACGGCGGACAACTACCATGAGCAAGGTCTATAAAGCCGCGTCGCCGCGGTGTGCCTTTTGCCGGCTTCCATTTTGGAGCCACTTTCAACTAGCAAAAACAGCTTTAAAAATGCTTATAAACGTCCCTTGATTTTCTTGCATGATGTTCAGTCTTTCAACTTCAGCTGGTTCGGGTCTTTCTAATCCTCTTTCCCCTCCTAGCTGGTTTATAACTTTCTGCCTGTGTTCAGATGGTGATTTATCTTCCCTCCTTCCGTTCCCCCCCCCCCCCCCCCCCCCCCATATCTCATTCTGGATTTCTCTGCCAGAAAATGATGTGGAATGTGTGGAATAACCTAGTATGATGAAGAGAAGAAGAAGAGATAGGATCTATACACCGCCCTTCACTACCCAAGGGAGTCTCAGAGCGGCTTACAAACTCCTTTCCCTTCCCCTCTCCACAACAGACACCCTGTGAGGTAGGCGGGGCTGAGAGAGCTCTTTCAAGGACTGCTCTTGAGAGAACAGCTCTGACAGAACTATGGCTTGCCCAAGGTCATCCAGCCAGGTGCAAGTGGAGGAGTGGGGAATCAAACCCAGTTCTCCCAGATTAGAGTCCGCACACTTAACCTCCTCCTCATCTTCTTCTTCTTTTTCTTCTTCTTCTTGTCTTATCCTAGGAGCTTCTCTCTGACTTCTCCTTCTCCTACTGGGCCCTTTCTCTCTCTCTTCTTGTAGACCTGCAAGGAGCAGGACACATCTACAGATTTCTACTGTAGAAGCCACGCCATCTTACCTGCACCGGAGTAGCTGGCCACTTGTAACGGTGGCGGAAAGGGACATCAGCCCACAGCTGATTGAGGTAGGGGTTTCAAGGCAAACCCTGTATGGTTTTCAAGGCAAGAGACATTCAGAAGTGGTTGCCACTGCCTGCCTTTGCATAACGACCATGAACTTCCTTGGTGGTCTCCAATCCAAATACTGACTAGGACCGACCCTGTTTAGCTTCTGAGATCTGATGAAATCAGTCTAGCCTGAGCTATCCCTATGCAGCCTGGCACCATCATACCCTACTGCAGACTAACGTCATTCCAATCAATTCCTGTGTGTTCGTGATCAACCATGTCTTTGAAATAAATCTTGCTTTACTTTTGAACGTGGATCTATTCTCATGCTTGGGAGATCTAACACCCGTAAGACAGAGCTGTTCCATCAGGCCTTCGGTTGAGTTGGTGGTGTTCAATCTTTTTTCCAGTGCCCAACTGTTCCTGGACACCACCTGGACACTGGAGGTTTTTTTAGGGTAATTATGTTGTAATACTAGGGTTGCCAGGTCTGGGTTGGATGTTGGGTGTTGCCTTCAGACACACTTCCGGTGAGGTTAGGGGGTGTGGCATATGCAAATGAGTTATGCTAATGGGTTATGCTAATGAGCTCCTGCACCTCTTTTTCTATGAAATGACCTCTGCCCGTGGGACCACCTCTCCCCCCATGAGCCCCGAAGACTTTTGTGCTCATCTGAGCAACATCTCCTGGTGGTCCCTGGCCTGAGGGACGTCCGCTTAGCCTCAGTGAGGGCGAGGGCTTTTTTGGCCCTCGCCCTGGCCTGGTGGAACATGCTCTCACTTGAGATCAGGGCCCTGTGGGACCTAGCACAGTTCCACAGGGCCCATAAGACAGAGCTGTTCCACCAGGCCTTCGGTTGTAATTGAGAAAACTAATCTTTAGATTAGGCTTCTCTCTCTCCTTTTGACTGCAACATTGAAGTGAATTGAATCGACCTCACTAAATGTAAGTTTTCTCTCTCTTTTTTTTTGCAATGTACAACTTTGGAGTTCTTTTGCAGCATTCAATGCCACGCTTCTGTGACCCTGCGACCCTGCTATATTAACTAACATGTATCCCCAATAGATCGATCATCGGAGTATAAGGCAGCTTCATATATTCAGTAGTCCTGTTTCACTCATTGACCAACCAGACATTTTATGAAGGCTTACAACCAAGGGCTTGCTTGACCCAGGCCCAATTAGTGCATTGCTGCCTCTCAAGGTTATTGACGGACCTGTCCTTCATGAATTGGACTGAATCTAGTCCTTCATGAATTAATCTAATCTTTTTGGAACCCAATCAAACAGTGGCCATCATTACAGTCTGTAGCTGTGAAATCCATGAAGA